>NW_028135298.1:0-154000 GCF_964662115.1 Mustela nivalis | reverse complement strand
AAAGTGGGGTTAGGGGTAGGGTTAGAGGTAGGTTGAGGGTTAGGGTTAGACCGGGTTAGGGTCAGGGTCAGGGATAATGTTAGGGGTTAGTTTTAGGGTTAGGTTCAGCGTTAGGTTTCGCGTTAGGGCCCGTGTTAGTGTCAGGGTCAGGGTTACATTTAGGGTGAGAGTTAGGGTCAGGCTCACAGTCAGGGTCAGGTTCAGTGTTCAGGTCAGGGTCGGGTCACTGTTAGGGTCAGGGTAAGATTTATGGTCATGGTCTGGGTCAGGGTCAGGGTGAAGTCTTGGGCCAGTGTCAGGTTTACGGTCAGGATCAGGTATTGGTTTAAAGTCCACATTCGGGTCAGCGACAGGGTTATGTAGTGGTCAGTGTTAGGGTCATGGTTAGGTTTAGGCTCAGGGCCAGGGTCACGTATAGGGTCAGGGTCTGGTATAGGCAAAGTTCTTGGTTAGGGTTATGATCATAGCCAGGTATAGGGTCAGGGTTATTGTTAAAGTTAGGGTTAGTGTTAGGGTTAGCGTTTGGTTGACGTTTAGGGTTAGAGCTTGTTAGGATCAGGGTCCGTGGTAGGGTTAGTGGTTAGTGTTAGGGTTGGGTTCAGCGATAGGATTCTGGGGAGGGCCCGTGTTAGTGTCAGGGTCAGGATTACATTTAGGGTTAGTGTTAGGGTCAGGCTCACAGTCAGGGTCAGTTTGCTGTTCAGGTCAGGGTCGGGGTCACTGTAAGGGTCAGGGTTAGGTTTATGGTCATGGTCTGGGTCAGGGTCAGGGTGAAGTTTAGCGCCAGTGTCAGGTTTAGGGTCAGGTATAGGTATTGGTTTAAAGTCCACATTCGGGTCAGGGACAGGATTATGTAGTGGTCAGTGTTAGTGTCATGGTTAGGATTAGGGTCAGGGTCAGGGTCAGGTGAAGGTCAGGGACAGGGACAGGTTTTCGTCAGGCTTTGCTTTAGGGTCAATGTTCGGTTCAGTGTCACAGTTAGGTTTTGGAGGTAGGGTTTGGGATTGGGGTTAGGGTTAGAGTTAGAAGTAGGGTTATGGTTAGGGTTAGGGTTAGACAGCGTAAGGTCAGTGTTAGGGTTTGGTTTAGGGTAGGGGTTAGTGTTAGGGTCAGGGTCAGCGTTAGGTTTAGGTTCAGGGTCCGTATTAGGGTCATGGTTAAAGTTACCTTTAGGTTTAGGGTAAGGGTCAGGCACACAGTCACGGTCTTGTTAGGGTTAGTGTCAGGGTTAGGTCAGCGTCAGGGTTAGGATTAGGGTCAGGGTCTGTGTCATGATTAGGTTTGAGTCATGGTTACGATAAGGTCAGATTTAAGTTTAGTTCAGGGTCCACATCAGGGTGAGTGTCAGGCTTAGGTTTAGGTTTAGGGTTCAGGTCAGGATCACAGTCAGGGTCAGGGTCAGGGCTTGGGTTAGGGGTTGGCATAGGCTCACAGTCAGGGTCAGGGTCAGGGTTAGTGGTTACTGTTGGGGTTAGCCCCGCTCCTGGCTATGGACCCATCTCTTCAAGGTCTCAGGATAATCCCTGGGCAGAAGGGTGTAGACCCTCCACCCGATCCCACTTAACCAGCCTTAAACTGGGGTGTGAACATGACTTGCCCACCAGACATCTAACCCCTCATCAGCCTGATCCTGCTTGGGGCATCTCCACCCATGACGCATGGCCAGGTCCTCTATACACACAAAGACACAGACACTCAGAGGCGTGCACACACACACACACACACACACACACACACAAACACACAAACACACACACACACACACAGTGAGAGAGAGACTGCGAAGAAACCTAGGGCTACACCAGTGGATCAGAAGGTGTGGGACTCTCTGACTCTGAGCCCCCTGGTGTCACCTTTTGATTTTATTAGCCAAAGGGCCTGAGGCGTTGGTGAAACCTGATATGACCTGCCAGGGAGGGGACGTGTCAAGCGGCGAGCTCTCTTCTCCCTGCATCCTCTTGGCTTCAGTACAGCAGAAGAACATGTCGCTTCCTTTAGGATGTGCCTAGAAATGAGCTGGGCAGGAGGGTTTTCTCTTTATGGGGTGCCTGGATACGTGGGTTCCAATTCTGTTGGGCTCTGTCGTCAGGGAAGTGAGGTCACCACTGCCTGGGGGCTCCTTACCAAACTTTCTGCTCCACCAGAGCTCCCTGAGCCGCTGGTCCCCAAGCTGCTCAAGGCTCACACTCCACTCAATGCAGTGCCCATCCAGTGACCCCCATAGAGTCTTCCCCCAGCCCTTGGGAGGCCTGGGTGCAACTGTTGTCCCCACTGGAGGGAACAGAGCTGGGTTTAAACCAGGTTAGTGTTAGGGTTAGGGAGAAGAAAGACTTAGGGTCAGGTTTAGGTTTAGACCTCGTTTGGGTCAGGGTTAGCGAGGCTTAGGGTAGGGGTCAGGGTTAGGGTTAGGTTCATGGTTAAGTTTAGGGTCAGGCTCACAGTAGGGTCAGGGTTAGGGTTACGGTCAGAGTCAGGGTCAGGGTCAGTGTTAGGGTGACTGTTAGGTTTAGTGTCAGGTTCAGGATGATGGTCAGATTTAGGGTCAGGTTCAAGTTTTTATTTGGGGGCAAGGTCATGTCAGTTCAGGGTTAGGTTTAGGACAGGTTTAGTGTCACAGTAGGGTCAGGGTCAGGGTTAGGTTCATGGTTATGGTAAGGTCAGCTTTATGTTTAGGTTCTGTTTTATGAGTAGGTTCAGGATCAGGGTTAGCTTTAGGGTTACGATTCTGTTCAGGATCACGGTTTGCATCAGAGTTAGGTTTACAGTCTGGGTTAGGGTCAGTGTTAAGGTCAAGGCCAGGGTGAGGTTTAAGTTTAATATATGACAAAGGCAAATTTCAGAGTTAGGGTTATGATCATGGTCAGGGAGAGGTTCGGGATTATTGTTAAAGTGTGGTTAGGGTTAGGGTAGAGGTAGATTGAGGGTTAGGGTTAGACCGGGTTAGGGTCAGTGTCAGGGATAATGTTAGGGGTTAGTTTTAGTGTTAGGTTCATCATTAGGTTTCGGGTCAGGGCCCGTGTTAGTGTCAGGGAGGGTTAGGTTTAGGGTTAGAGTTAGGGTCAGGATCACATTCAGTGTCAGGGTTAGTGTTAGGGTCAGGGTCAGGGTCACTTTTAGGTTCAGGGTTAGGTTTCTGGTGTTTGCCTGAGTCAGGGTCAGGTGAAGTCTAGAGCCAGTGTCACGTTTACGGTCAGTATCAGGTATTGTTTTACAGTCCACATTAGTGTCAACGACGGGGTTATGTAGTAGTCAGTGTTAGAGTAATGGATTGCATTCATTAGTTTGGATACGTATTTGCCATGTTACCCAATTAGTTATGTAATGACTTCAAAATTTGGGGGCTTAAAACAACCCTTTTGTCATATTACATATGTTTTGGGGGTCAGAAATTAGGGCAGGATCTCATGGGGCAATTTTTATGCTTAATACGGCATTAACTGAGGTCAGTGGGTGGTGGCCTTCAGCAGGCGGCTGCTTGGTCTAGAGGATTCAGGATGACTTTATGCACATGCCTGTCACTTTGATGGGTACAGTTGGGAGATGAGGCTCAGATGGCCCTCCACTTCCGTGCAGTCTTTGTCACAAGGTTGTTGGACTTATTTCCTGTCCACTCAGAGCTCCAATAGCAAATGTTCCAAGAGAGGGGTTCCTTTTGGACTTGGGCCTGAAACTGACACGTTTATTTCACTGTTTAACACAGTCACATAGCCCATGTGAATCAAAGGGAATGGGGAGTCATAGGATTTGTGATCATTTTTTAACGTGCTACATATGTTCATATGTGCATTTTTTCCCATTTCTCTGACCTGTGGGAAAATGGAAGTTATTGATCAAAGAGTCACAGGTTATCAAGCGGTATGAGAGACTTCAGACTTAATCCAACCTCCATACTTTATAGATTAAAGAATATATATGTAGGTGCACATGTACATCTCCATATCAGTTATTATATATACACTTGTATATCACTAAAAATGGTATCTGTGGATTAGCCAATTCTTCTATCTTCATAGGAATGAAAAGGACTCGTCATTCCCCGGCAAATCTGAAGAAAGAAGCCAGAGCGAGAGTAAGGGAGAAAAAGAGTGAGAGGAGCATCTGATGGGATAGGATTTCTTACAAAAGGACTCCTGAAGTGACCAGAGAAAACAGACCAACAGAAAAGGGCAGACTTTGACCAAGCGGTGCTCAACGACGTGAATATCCACATGGAACAGAAGAGGTTTTAACGCTATTCCCTACTGATGTAGCCTACATACTAAAGAGGACATCAGAAGTTTTCTGGAAGATACCATAGAAAACCATTTTGAGGACCTGGGGGCGGTGGCAGAGATGAGTGGAACAGAACACCAAAAACAGGAAGCCCAAGAAAGCTTGGGTGCCGCTTCCAGATGGCGACGAGAGAAGAATTAGGCACAAACCAGTCAGCTGGAAAAGACTGGGAGCAGGGGACAACAGTCGAAAAGGTCGTCTGCCAAGAGCAACTCGACAGTCTCACTTTTATTGGATAGAAAACAATAGCCAATAGAAGGATTGAGGAAGGTCAAATGTGAATCCCATCTTGCTGACCAGCAAGAAGGAGGATAAAGTTTATAGTTAAACAAGCACATTGAAAGAACTCTTCTAACTAACAACAGGCACTTCTGGGAAGAGAAAGGCTCTATGGCGGATAAGGGAGGCAGGCGGTTTTCATTCCACCCTGAGCTAACCTGTCCTTCCCGGGTGCTCCGCTTTCCTGAAGCAGGCGGCATTCCGCCCTGGGCCGGCCGGGCTTCCAGCCAGCGCAGCTTCTGTGAGGGGGCTGCATTCCGCCATGAGCAAGCGAGGTATCCCCCGCTGCCCAGCTTCTGTGAAGGGGCGGTGTTCCGCCCTGAGCAAGCTGGGCATCCCCAACTATAAGTGCTACCATTTTACTTAAAACTGTGAAATTTGGTCAGATTTAAATTTCAATTTATGTTAAAACATTCTGTAAACTGTGTTAAACTTTGACATTTGTTCCCTCTGTTCAGTGAATAACACTATATCATATTCTGAAAAATACGCTAATTTTCATTTTGAAAAATATCCCTTTTTCCTCTTATGGTAATTATTAATATGAATTAATAGTAGAATTTGATATGGTTCCATATGCCCATAAATACTTTATTGTATATTATCAAATTTAATAATGAATATAATGTACTTCTTTGGACAATTTTTAAAGACCAGTCTACTCTTAAAAAAATGGAGACGCACTTCTTTAGTTCACACAAATTTCATTTTATTATATATAACCTCAGATAAATTTCAACAAATCATAATTTATTAAAATTATGTCTACTTAAAAATCTCATAGAAGAGTAAAACCATCAAAAATAATAATAAACACACACAACACACACACATCACCCATGTATTGGCAAATTACAATTGCTGTAACAATACATTAGGCATTCCACTGTTAAGGGCTATCAAAATTTCCATCAGTGACAAAAAGATTTGTATCCAAATGGACTGATTTTCCAGAATCCAAGAAAAAGTCTCCTAGGGTTTATTTAAAGATAAATATTTGAACAAATACTTCTTAAATTTAGGAAATTCAGAACATACGATTAAAGAATGTTTGCAGTGCAGACTATATTCAATCCTTCCTTCAAAATGTGCCTTTGAGTACATAATTCTGTTTTCTCTATCTAAATTGAGCTGTCCTCCAAGGAAGTTTTCTAAAATGTGTGTCTCTGTGTGATAAATGTTCTAAGACCTAACATGCTTCATTGTATTTTTACTGTGCTCTCAAATTTAATCAATAATTTGGCTTGATGTATAATATCTAGTTTCAAATTTCTTTTCCATCTATACAAACCCCCAGCTGTCTCCATTATATGCTATTACGATTGAGAATTCTGCTGTCAGTATTATTCTTGTACATTTTAGGTGATCTGTTCTTCTCTTGGGCATCATTTATGCTCTTCTATGTTTTTGATATTCTTAAAACTCACCATAATGTATATGAGTGGTTTTGTGTGTGTGTGGATTTTGTTTTGTTTTGTTTCTGATTTCTCATGTTTGGCATCATTTTAAGTCTGGTAATTTTTATCTTTCTTTAATTCTCCAAAATTTATCTCAGTACTTATTTAAATATTTTCTTTATTTTTTTTTCTTTTCTGCTGCATTTGGGCAGAAGTCATTAATTTGTTTGTTTGTTTGTTTGTTTTTCCCAACTCATTTATTCATTTTACAGCTATATTCATCTTAGTCTCCATTTATTGTATTCTTTATTTCAACAATTTTCACTTAATTTATATTCACAGTATAGTATCTTTTCTTTGTATATGTATATCATTATTTTATCATATACTTTTAAGCTATTTTTAAAAATATTTTACTTATTTATTTGACAGTGAGAGATCACAAGTAGGCAGAGAGGCGAGCAGAGAGAGAGGAAGGGAAGCAGGCTACCTGCTGAGCAGAAAGCCCGATGTGGGGCTTGATTCCAGGACCCTGAGATCACGACCTGAACCGAAGGCAGCGGCTTAACCCACTGAGCCACCCAGGTGCCCCTTTCAAGCTATTTTTTAAAAGTACAGTCATTCCATTTTTTTTAAGATTTTCTTTATTTATTTATTTGACAGAGAGAGATCACAAGTAGATGGAGGGCAGGCAGAGAGAGAGAGAGAGAGGGAAGCTGACTCCCTGCTGAGCAGAGAGCCTGATGCAGGACTTGATCCCAGGACCCTGAGATCATGACCTGAGCTGAAGGCAGCGGCTTAACCCACTGAGCCACCCAGGCGCCCCACAATTTTAAATTCTTAAATTCTTATGAAGAAGCATCATTTGGAGGGAGCAGTTTTCATAATTTATCATCCATCAGCCTTTTTTTAAAAGATTTTATTTATTTATTGGACACAGAGAGAGATAAAGAGAGAGAGAGAGATCACAAGTAAGCAGGGAGGGAAGCAGGCTTCCTTTTGAGCAGAGCCCGATGTGGGGCTGGATTCCAGGACCCAGAGACCATGACTTGAGATGAAGGCAGAGGCTTAACCCACCACCCACGTGATGAGAGAGCCACTCAGGTGCCCCTCATCCATCAGTCTTAATTGATTGGAGGAAAACGTGTGGAGGAATAATGCCTTAGGGAGCTAATCTCTCTAAAGAATTTTCAAGTCTTTACCCCTTCAAGGTTTTTGTACAGTTCTGAGAGCCTCTAAACATCCAGCTGATTTCTACAGTGACAGGCCTGTTAAAACCTGTCTTCAAACCAGGAATAGAGCTTGAAACATACCAGTCAAGAGCAACTTTGAGTCTTTTAAGGAATTTATCATCATTTCTTTGTTTTTGGTTCATATCTGAAATAGTTCCATATTACACTTGCATAATTTCTCCAGAGCTGACTTTGAAGGAGGCATTCAGTTCCAGCTAGTTCCATATTTTGGCAAGAACTGTAATTCTATATATATATATATTTTAAAAAAAACATATTTTAGGGCGCCTGGGTGGCTCAGTGGGTTAAAATCTCTGCCTTCGGCTCAGGTCATGATTCCAGGTTCCTGGGATTGAGTCCCACAGTGGGCTCTCTTCTCAGCAGGGAGCCTGCTTCCATTCCTCTCTCTCTGGCTGCCTCTCTGCCTTCCTGGGATCTCTGTCAAGTAAATAAATAAAATTTTTTAAAAAACATATTTTATACCAGTTATTCATGTTTATTAACTAAGATATCACAATATAAATAATACAAACAGTTGCTCTTTATTAATACCTTCAACCAAGATAAAAAAATATGTCATATTTTCTCCAAAAATTCTATATCATCTGATAGGTCAGATATATATAAAATTACATTTAAAGTTTTAAAAATATCATCAAATATTTTCATTTAAATGCAAATTTGAAAAAAAATCTACTTTTCCAAACACGACTTTTTATCCTATTTTTTTTGAATTTTGTCGACAACTGATAAAAATGTTTAGCGAGACTATAAATGTTAGATCGAAAAAAATGATTAATACATGTAGGTTCAAATTATTATGTTCCATTAAAAATGATTTAGTCTTTGATGAACATCTGTTTGGTAATATGTTGTATCCAGATATAGTAAATTAATGATATGTATAAAATTATAGGGAAATGACACCTTCCGTTCCATTATGAGTAGAGTTTTAAAATGCTATTTGTCACAACCTGTTATCTTGTCATTATGTAGCATTATGTAGCATTTAAAAAATGTATACTCTTCACTTCAAAGTCTTTTAGAAATCTAAAATATGACTTTCTATGGTTTGTGTTTCCATATTCCTTTATTGCCAGTTTGAACAAATCCACATGCTTGGATTCAAAAGTAATAAATTCCTCTTATTTGGAAAAATGATGTTTATTTTTGTTCTCTCACCCTTCACAGGTGGTTTCATTTTAGCACACTTCAGAGTTATAATTTCATGCTTATTAAAAAAATTTATTATGATCTACATAGATGAATGAAACTTTTATTTTATTAAATTATTTGACAAAAAATCTGTTATTTTTAAAAATGTATTTCCTTTGAAGGGTTAATTTAGAACGTTCAGAGAGGATCTAGGAGTGTGGTATTATGCAGGTTTTAAGTAGGTATGAAATGGTTATTTATATGATTGTTTCTTTAAGGCTTATGTATATTGTCCATTATATGCTATAAAATATTTTGAAAGTAAATTTAAGGTATGTTTTACATAGTTTATATTTTGGAAAAAATTATTAAAATGACTTGTGAAATTCAGCATACTCTCAACATTAATTTATTCTGAAATTTACCAATTGTCTATTGAACCTATTATATGGCAGATATTACTTCAGACTACACTGGTAAATGAAATACTTGGCTGTGTAGAACTTTTATTTTCATGGGTGAGACAATCAAAAGCTATAAACCTTAATAAAAATTGCATAGTGCATTCAAAATTGATGAGTATAATGGGGAAAAAGAAAAAATCGATCAGGTGAGAAAAATCAAGGTTGCTAGGCAGGGGATGGGTTGTTAAAATTTTTAATAGGAAGATCAGGGTAGTTACAATGAAGCTGACAATTGAACAAAGGTATGGAAAGGTGATGAATTTGCCCAGAGCTATCAGCAATAAGGTCACTCCAGACAAAGGAATTGGCTATCTTGAAGGCCATAAGGTTGGATCATGCCTGGCATATCTGAGGAGTAGCAAGGAGGCCACTGTGAGTGACTGAAGAGTAGCAGGGAAAGAGGTCACAGAGGTTAAATGAGTGGCTAGATCATGTAAAAGCTTAGAAGTCATTGTAAAACTCTGGCTTTTATATTTGGAATCTTACTGTGTGATAGAATTTCTGCTAATAACTGAGAGTTCAAATGTCCATAAAATTTCAAGGATTCTTATTCTAGTAAGACAGAATAAAGAAAAAGAGTTCATATTTTCACATGGTGTAACAAATGCTCGGAGATCCAAGTGTAGGAAGCTATGGGAGCACAGAAGAAGGCACTAAAATCTCACCAATATATTTGGTGACTGTGACTATATATAAATTTGTATTTTCTAGATTTTTTTATAGTCATGGAATCACACAGTATATACTATTCATTGCCTGGCTTTTCTTTTCTCAGCATCATTATTTTGAGAATCTCCAACTGTAAATAGTTCATTTTGATGTTGAATAGTAATCTCTTTAATGAATAGATCATAATTTGTCTTTGCTCTATTGATGGACATTGATGAACATTTCCATTGTTTTCAATTCTTAAAAATAAAGCTGCTATGAAATTCATATACAAGTCCTTGTATGAACATAGGGTTTGTTTCTCTTGGTTAAATGCCTAGAAGTAAAATGGCTATTTGTGTAACTGCAACATATTTTGCATCTAAAAAAATTTTCAGACTATTTTCCAAAGTGGTTGTATCATGATATATGCCAACAACAGTTTAGATTTTTTGTTGCTTCTCAATCTAGCTCAGACGAAGTACAATTAGCCTTTATAATTTTAGCCATTCTAATAGATATGTAAGCATGTCTCATTATGATTTTAATTTGTATTTCTTTAATGCCTAAATGTTGAGAAATTTGTCATGTGCTTATAAGCCATCCATATCCTTTTGGTGACATGTCTCTTCCATTATTTCCTTCACATGTAAAATTGGATACTCTGTTTGGTTATTAGTAAGGTTTTTTATTTTTATTCATTTTTTAATAATCAGAGTAGATGTCCATTATCAGATATATAATTTGCAAATCTCTTCTCCATCTTTACGGTTTCTCAATGGAGCTTTGATAGCTGTGTCTTTCAAGAAATATGCTACTTCTTTCCTGGTACACGGAGGTATGACTAGAACATTATCAATGTTGACCTTTGCAAAGAAAATCATGGCTTAAAATATATGTAGTCCAGGCCTCTTCCTGAAGAGTTAGCTCTGATCAGAACGTCACTTTCCTCGAAGACTTTGCAAAGTTAAGGGAAAACCAGGTAGACAGAGCCCTAATCCCTTAACCTTGTGTTTCAGAACTCTAGGAGATGAGGACAAAGGCAATACGATATATCCATGCCCTCACCTTTTTCCTCGAAAAGGCACTTTCTGTCCGTTAGTCATCACTGACCCGTTGGGAAAAGACACTGACAATGGACTTGCTCACCCACAGGATGACAAACCCCATGGAGAGCTGTTGGTATCCAAGATGCCTCACTGTTTCTTGAGATCTATAAATTGTAGTGGAAATAGAACACCTTGCTGTCTCTGGAGAATTGTTGGCCTAAAGGAAGGTATAATGAACATCATTTTTTTCCTATTTATCTAGAAAGGCGAAATGGGACATTAACCCACAAGACAACCTGAGTTCCTGATCAGGCTCAGAGGGCTCTTGTTCTATCCTTCCCGGGGCTTCCTACCTAAAGCCATAGGATACCAAGGTCATGGGAGAGGGACAGCTGCTTCAGTGAAGCCAGCATCTGTGATGTCACAACGCTTTGAGGTCATAGCAACCAATCCTCATAAACCCATGCCTGATCACTACACTTGGTTGGAGTATTCATGGGTGTGCCAATAGGACCCCTAGCCACCCCAAACCGCTGGAGCCGCCTGGGTCTCTCACCAAGGCAATTTGTGAAGCGAGTCGGTATCACCATCTCCATGGCCCGATTCGTAGTGTTTGGTCCTGACTGTCAGCACCAGCCCTCTGGATTTCGGAGAAAGGCAAGAATCCACCATTCCATCTTAGCCAGGAAAGGTCAAGTAACAATCAGGCCTCAAGCAAACCTCAGGGGAGGGAATCTGAGCCCTGCACAAGGGTTAGGCCCTCCCACCCATTCACCAATCTTCTGAACAGGAGAAGGGCCACCCAAGGAAAGCTCAAAGGGAACACCCCCAATCATGACATAGACATGTCTGGAGTCTTCCACAGTGCAGACACAAGTGTTAGGGTTTTTAATCAAAGGAGCAAGACTGATACAAAGCGAAGGTCAAGCAAAGCTTAATTTCATTCCAAACATCGAGAATCATACTGACTGGTCAGGGCCTTCTCTTCCAAATTCGACCCCCTCCAGCATCACAAACTAACATGTATAGATGTAGTTTAGCTGGGCTATACACAGGTGGCCTTGAGATTGCAATACACAGAGAAAACTGCACAGTGGTGCTAGGTCTGCCAGACATAGAAAAAAACTGCTAGTAACACACGGATGGACAATTGAATCTCAATTTACCTAGTAGATATAAGCTCCCCACTGACTGGATATCTTCATCTGCCCTGACCTGCCCTTATATCTAGGCTTTGAGAGTAAATACCTTTGGAAGGGGCAGTATCAATCTAAATTTACTGCATGAGGTCAATCTATGTATACTGCATAAACACAAAATGATTCCCTCTGGCCACCCAGGCTCTTACATTCCTCCCTATTCTTTGGAGATTAGTCCAATCTTTGACTTTTCATCCAGTTCTACATTCTCTGGTTATAAAGGGTTTATTGAGCATGTAATTCTAACATTTTTATCACTCTCATTTTCTTTTGTACATGACACTAGTGTACAGTCGGCTGTATATTTACACTAGTGTAAATGACACTAGTG
This sequence comes from Mustela nivalis, assembly GCF_964662115.1. Taxonomy (NCBI): domain Eukaryota; kingdom Metazoa; phylum Chordata; class Mammalia; order Carnivora; family Mustelidae; genus Mustela; species Mustela nivalis. The sequence goes on along the minus strand of NW_028135298.1, from coordinate 141,974 downwards.
CACAGTCGGCTGATGACTTACCCATTTACCGCTTCATAGAACCCTTTCCATTTTTTTTTCTAATTTCCTTTATCTAATTAACTACCTATACTTTACATAAACAGGTAAAAATAGGAGCAACAACAAACTCATAGTCTTTTCAGTCTTAGATTTAGTCCACAGTGAACGGGATCTTTGGCTGTGGCTTCCACCTTTTGGGGTCATCTTCATCCTTGGCTCGTTTGATGTGACATGCGTGAATCCAGGCCCTGATGCATTCTACTTTTACTGCTGTGGTGTGGTCAGGGTAACAGTAAAAGGTCCCATCCAGCGAGGCTCCAAGCTCCCCACTTGATAATGTCATATCCAAACCAAGTGATTGGGTTGGAAAGGAAGTGGTTCCACCTCCATCTCCATACCAGTGTGGGCAGTCTGGATCCCTGCATTTTTTTTTTAATACAGACTGTAATGCCTGCAGTGACTGGAGTACAGACTGATCAGTCATTTCTGCTAGGGCAACCTTTTGTAGCTGAAAACAGAGCGGGAGCAGGGGTTCTCCCAAACATTTCAAATGGGGTCACCCTGTTTAAATAGTGTGTACATCTTGCCCTGAGTAGGGTGAAAGGAAGCAGATCCACCCATCCACTGCCCGTCTCCAGGGTTAGTTTTGTCAAGGTCTCTTTAAGAGTCCGGTTCATTCTCTCTACATGCCCAGAACTCTAGGTCTGATAGGCACAATGTAGTTTCCAATTTGTGCCCAGGGCCTTGGCCAATTCCTGTGAGACTGAACTCAAAATGCAAGGCCATTGTCTGACTCAACCGTGAGAGGCAGCCCAGACCTAGGAATTATTTTTCTTGTAGCTTTCTGGCTATCACTCCTGCCGTCTCATGTTTCTCGGAAAAAGGCTCAACCTGGCCTGAAATGGTATCTACAAAAACTAACATATACTTGTCACCATATTTTCTGGGTTTTATTTCTGTAATATCTATTTTCCAATAAATTCCTGGTACCCTACCTCTTTCTCTTTTCCCTCTTCCAATTCTAGTTCCTCCCACATTAACTGCCTGGCACTGAGCACATCTATCAACTATATCCTGAACCATACACCGTAATTTAGAAGCCTGGAAGTTCCTTGAGTTTGAGTGACCCCAGGTGAGTACCCTGATGTATCTGGTCTACTAATTTCTTACCTAGTCTTCGAAGAAGAATTAAATTTCCTCTTTTAGTCTTAGCCCAGTCTCCTTTATAATATAATTTAGCCATTTTTGTAAATACTTTAAATCTTCCTCTGAATACTCCAGTTTATCTGGTAGGGATAGATCCAGGTGTGTAACCAGCTCTTGCATTGTTTCTCAGGCTGCTTGCTTTAAATCTCAATCTGATAATTGGTTTCCTTTTGAAATCAGATCAGTCCCCTTTTGGTGTCGCAAGACATGCATAACAGCCACCTCTTTTGGGTCCCAATATTTCTCTTCTGTTTTAATTCCTTTTCCTTCTGCTGTTAATAGGCTCCTTACTTTGTAAGTAGCTCCATGTATATGGAGAGTAGCAAAGACATACCTGTGGTCCGTATTGATGTTGGTGGTTTTACCTTTAGCCATCTGCAGTGCCTTAGTGATTTCAATCAGTTCTGCTTGTTGTGCCGAAGTTCCATGTGGCAGGGTGCTGCCCAGAATTCCTGCTCAGGATAAACTACCACAGCCCTCACATACCTCACATACCTCTTTCCATGAATAGAGTCATGTCTGCATCTGGGAAGAGCATGTCTCTGAGATCCAGTCTTATTCCTGTGACTTGGTTTAGGACCTCCGCACAGTTGTGTGGATGTTCAGCCAGCTCCTCTGGGAGCAGTGTGGCTGGATTTAGCACCACTTGTGGCTGTGAGATCACTCTTGGTTTGTTGAGGAGGAGGGCCTGATACCCTGTCACTCGGGTGTTCACCATCCATCAGTCAGTTGGAGTCTACGAAGGTCCGCGATAGCGTGTGTGGTGGTCAAGATGAGATTTTGACCTAATGGTCTAGCATTATATCTCATTTGGTTAAGACCTACATGTCCAACGAATTTAATTCCATTTGTCATTCAAGCAACCCTTCACAGTTTCAGGTTACCGAAGACTTTGGAAGCCACTTTAACAATTACCCATTAAAACCTTGAGACAGACAAATAACTATCTCCACTTCAGATGCCATGCTCTCCCGCCAACAAGGGGGAGGGGCTAGGCAGTCCACATCAGGCCAGAGAAGGCAAAGAATTCCCCCCAAAACAAAGGGGGTTTCGGCAGCTGCTGGGGAATATTTTTTAAAGTCTTTGGCTCAAGGTCGGTTCATCCCACAGTGCCAGTTCTGCTTATCAAAAGTGGTCCATTAGGCACTCATATTCCATGCTCAGCTCCAATGAGCATCAGCATGGGCACCTTAACTAACTCTTAGACTAACCCCAGTTGGCTACAGTCATAGCCCTTAACACACAAAATGAGTGAGTGAGAAGCCTCACATCTATTATGAAGAACAGAGAGATGAAAGTCAGAGTCCCTTTACTCTCTGCTTGCCCCATTCCTTCAATCATAACAAACAATACAACAGACAACAAAAGGACCAGGCAAAGACAACCGTAGGCCCAACGATTCTTACCCATAACCTGCCACTGGTGGGGGCTTTCTTTATCCCCTGATCGCCTAGGAGGACTCGAACCCCCAAACCGCCCAGGGGGACTTGAACCCCCTGAATGTCTAGGGGTACTCGAACCCCCCTGACTATCCAGGGGGACTCGAACCCCCTGGAGTTCACCTAGGGGTATTTGAACCCCCTCTAACCGCAAAGGGGAACTCGAGCCCCCTGACCATCTAGGGGGACTTGAACCCCTGACCACCCAGGGGGACTTGAACCCCCATACGATCTACCAGCAGAGGATGGGGCATCTCCGCATCCACACCAGCTCTGGGGAGCATGGCTGCTGCCAACTTCTACCAGTGGGCCATAGCCTGCAGCTCCATGCAGGATCCCATGATCTTACCTCCAGAGGCTTTTCCAAAAATTCCAATGCTGTTTCAGTTCTCATCATTTGAATTCGGGTGGCCCTCCAAAGATAGGGTCCTTATTCAAAGGAGCGAGACTGATACAAAGTGAAGTTCAAGCAAACGTTAATTTTGCACAAACCATCGAGAATCATATTGACCGGTCAGGGCCTTCTCTTGCAAAGAGGCGACCACTCCCAGCCTCACAGACTAACATTTATAGCGGTAGTTTAGCCAGGCTATACAGAGTTGGCCAATGAGATAACAATACAGAAAAAACTGCACAGTCGTGCTAAGTCTGCTACACCACAAAAACAAAAATGCTAGGTAACACATGGGTGGACAATTGGATCTCAATTTACCCTAGTAGATATATGCGTGCCCCTCTAATGGGATGTCTTCTCCTGGCCTGATTCACCCTTGTATCTAGGCTTTGAGAGTAAGCTCCTCTGGGAGGAGTAGGGTCAATTTAGTTTACTGCATGGGTTCAATATAAGTTTACTGCTGAAACACAAAATGACTCCCTCTGGCCTAGCGGCCCTTATAACGAGTACTTGTAGCGTCTCTAGAAATCGAGCCAAAATGACTTCCAAATCTTCAAAACTGACGATGTACCAAAGGCAGATTCTACATCCTAGACCCTTAGGTCCAGAATGGACTCATGTACTTGGAGTCCACAGGAGCAAGCATGGAGCATGTTGGAAAAGACCCATAGCCCAAGTGAAGCCATCTGAAAGACGTCCGTACCCGTTTCAGGAAGACAACTTGTATCTTCAAAAGGACGCATTGAAGAGGATTCAAATGTCAAAGAACCTGGAGCATTCCCACAGGGTCCTGCAGATACCCTCTGGAGAAGTACATGTAGATGTTACAGCAGAAGCCTGCCTTCACCCTCTCATGAACATCCCCCAAATGGTTTCATGGGATAAGCAAACAATGCCTCTTGTGGAAGATGGGCGTGTTCTAATGGAGGCAGCAGAAGATGAACAGTGGGACAACAAAGGGCCATTAGAGAGCCACAGACAGCGTATGCTACAGGTTGGTGAGGATATTCAGGAAGACAAGGAACTGGAGAATGAACATTGGAGCTCTGAGCGAAGGTCTGGCATTTGAGGATGGTGGGAGGTTCTCTGAACCTGGCTGCCTTCCATAGAGATCTAGGTTCAAATTAAAGAAAACATCCCCTGGCCACAGTCAATCCTTGTACCCCGGTTATGTTTTTGTCTTTTTGTCAAACAATGCACATGCACATATTTGACAGAGAGACAGAGAGATCACAATCAGGGTGTAGAGCTGGAGAGGGAAAAGCTGACTTACCCCTGAGCAGGGAACCTGAGAACAGAGTCGATGCCAAGACCCTGGAATCATGAGTTGAGCTGAAGGCCGCCTCTGAACTGATAGGCACAATCCATGACACAATCTTTGACTTCTGAATACGTCCTAGTTCTAGACGTGAACCACTGCTCTGTCATTGTTCACAAATGCAGGGGAAATGGATTTTGGCTTGGGCTGGTGTTGCTTGAGCTATCTGGCCTGCTTCAAGAGCTGGTATAGTTTGTCCTCTTGAGGTAAGTGACTTGGCTATGTACAAACTACACTCCCACGCATATTTAGGTAAAGAGAATTCCTCCATTGATAGCTTTTGCAGAGGGAATGAAACTATGTCTTGTTGTTCTATGCTTCTGTGGATGGTGATGTGAGTCCTCCTTGCCTCTGAATCTGGATCTCTGTTTCTGCTCCCAGATGAGGGACAGTTTTAGCTCTGAATTCTCAAATCCATGTTCAGCCCTCTTTTTTTTCTCTCACTCCTACTTCTCCTACAATAAGCACCTCTTTCTATTCCTTGGAGTCAATGACTTTCCTAAGCTCATTGTCATGTTTCATCATTCTTCCTTCTTTCTTTCGATTTGTTTCCTTATTTACCAATCCTTTTCTGCCAGGTCAAAAATTTGGTCCCTTGCTTCTGCCAGCTTCTTGGACTTTTCCTTCAGTCTGCTACCAATCTTTTAATGATGATTCTAAATGTTATTTAGAGAGACATTCTGTTCTTAATATATTTCAAATATTCTACACAAGGCAAAGTGGATCCAAGTAATCTGTAGGCAAAATAAGATTTTAGAGAAGTATATATTTCCAACAGTATTTATAAAATATTACCTTTATGTAAGGCATCATCCTGGACTTTGTGGAAAACACACAAAGGAGTAAGAAGTGGCCCTTCAAGAAACATATACAATATCAAGGTTTAACATGAAGCAGCATGTCTTCTCTAAGTAAAAAAACATTGTACCAACTGACTTTACTGAAACTTTATATTTATTGCTCTCGTTTAGGTCATAGTGTCCTTCTGCATGCAGGCTGCTACAATGGACATGATATAGACTGAATAGCTTATAAAGAACAGGAATTTATTTCTCACAGTTCTAGAACTGAGAAGTTCAAGATTAAGGAATGGGCAGATCCAGGGAGAGCCCACTTCCTCATAGATGGCTATCTTCTCACTGTAAACGTACATGATGAATGAATCAAGAGAACTCTCTGGGGTCTCTTTTAAAAGGACTGTAATCCCACTTATAACCTAATCACCTCCCAAAGGCCCCTATGTTTTAATACTATCACTTCCAGAGTTAGATTTTGTAATATGATTTTGGGAGACATAAACATTCACACCATAGTATATATAAACAAAAGAGACACAAAAACAACAAACAACAAAAATTATTTTAACTACCTATTATTTTCAACTACATAAAATTTTAATTTGTTTCTATATAATATTAAATAACTCATTTGAGTGATTCACTTATATCCAATGCATCTGAGTGCAATTAAATTTGCTTACCCAACATATCCAGCAGCATATTTCTTCAGACTATCCCATTCCCCACCTTACAGGATTTACCACAATTAGAAGACAGGGGATAGAGGATAGATAGATAGATGTATACATAAACACACTTGTACATACACATATGCATATTTTTTCCTGTTAATGATACTCATGCAAATAAAATTTAAGCTCAAGGAAACCTGTCTTGTGTGTTACTTAATATCCAATTTTTAGTCAACATCCAAAAACAAATAATCCAATAAAAACATGGATAGAAGACATGAACAAGTGTTTCCACAAAGAACACATTCAAATGTTCAGTAGATACATGAAAAGATGTCCATCATCATGTATCATCAGGAAATTGCAAAGCAAAACTAGAAAGAGATACCACCTCACACCTGTCAGAATGGCTAACATCAACACTACAAGAAACAAAAGGGGTTGGAGAGGATGTGAAAAAGTAACACTTGTGGGGGCTGCCTGGGTGGCTCAGTGGGTTAAGCCTCTGTCTTCAGCTCAGGTCATGATCTCAGGGTCCTGGGATCAAGTCCCACATTGGGCTCTCTGCCAGGCATGGAGCCTGCTCCCTCCTCTCTCTCTCTACTTGTGATCTCTCTCTGTCAAATGAATAAAATCTTAAAAAAAAGAAAAAGTAACAATTGTGAACTGTTGGTGGTGATGCAAACTGATACAGCCATATTTGAAAACAGTATGGAATTTCCATAAAATTTAAAAATAGAAGTCCTTTGTGATCCAACAATCCTGTTGGTGTGTATTTACCCAATGAATTTAAGAAAACTTATTCAAAGGGATGCTAGCACCCCTATGTTTATAGCAGCATTATTTGTAAAGCTAAGATATGGAAAGAACCCAAGTATCCATCAATTGATGAATAAATAAAGAATAAGTGGTATGTATATACAATGGAATATTATTCTGTCATAAAAAAGACTGAAATCTTGCCATTTGCAATAACATGGCTGGAACTAGACAGTATAATGCTAAAAGTGAAATAAGTCAGAGAAAGACAAATACCTTTACTCATATATGGAATAAAAGTAACAAAACAAACAAGCAAAGGGGAAAATAATAACACATAGAAAGAGAAACAAAGCTAGAAACAGACATTTCATAACGGAGAACAAACTGATGGTTACTTGAGAGGATCTGAAAGGAGTGATGGAATAAATAAGTGATGGGGGTTATTTAGAGCACTTGTCATGATGAGCACCGAGTGCTATATGTTATATTGTACACATGAAACTAATACAACCATATATGTTAACTAACTGGATTTCAAATGAAAATTTTTTAAAATCCCAGTTTTTAGCTCACATTCTGGCTTACAAAAGGGATTTAGTCAGGAATTTGGAGATTAGTTAATAAACAAATAAGGGGTGAACAGGCAGTTGTTAGATAAAATTACTATCCTTTCTGGCATGACTTATACCTTTTATCTAGAATTAATTTTAGCACTTTAGACTCTTCCTATTTTATTTTGAGTCATTAAACAAAAATTTCCTCAAAGGACCTTAGACTCCATCCAATTTGAGCAACAGTGTGAGAGAGGAAATGGTGTCCAGGAGGAAAAAAAAAAAAAGATAAAACTACTTTTGTTTACTAGTGAATGCATAGTTCTTCCACAGAAGAAGCTCTAAATGGTCATGGCTCCAGCTTTATATGTGTTCAGTCATATGTTCAGAAGTAGGTAACACTATCAAAAAATATAAAGCATCTGAGATTATTTTCCCTTATTTGAAAGCTGGTGTATGAGTCTGCCGTGGTTTCTTGGGTGTTGATAGAAGACGCAGACTCATGGTTCAGAAATAATATAGCTTATTATTCACAGCATTAGAGGTAGCCAGAATATTAACAGTATTTGTGTTTGTGTGTGTTTCTGTGTTTGTGTGTGTGTGTGTGTGTGTGTGTATGTGTAGGGATGGGAGTTATATATCAGTTCTGAGCCTCAGTTCCCACAAGAAGAATCAAAACAGAGGCAGATAATATTTGCAAACACAACAGGTTAAGTTAAAAAAAAAGATACTATTTCTGTCCTCCAAGTCTATTCAATACAACCATCTTCAAAGGATGGTCTAGAACAAATAATAAATGCAGAAATGTAAGCAACCAATTGAAAAGTGTCTCCCAAGAAACACACTTTGAGAGTCTTCCTTTGACAAAAATACTATAAGATATTACATGAATCAGGTGCATTGAATACTGGAAGGTTAAAATTACAAGGGACCAAATATTTTTAAGCAGACTGGCATCCAGTAGAATTCAAATAGGTTTTATAAGATTGAGGAAAGAAGCCATCAAAACCGGGGCCCAGGGGCGCCTGGGTAGCTCAGGCCATGATCTCAGGGTCCTGGGATCGAGCTCTGCTTCAGGCTCTCTGTTCAGTAGGGAGCCTGCTTCCCCCTCTCTCTCTGCCTCTCTGCCTACTTGTGGTCTCTGTCTGTCAAATAAATAAATAAAATCTTAAAACAAAACAAAACAAAACAAAAAACCTGGGCCCAATTTTCCCAAAAGTATGATTCTGATTCTAGTCTCTATGATGTTATCCCTTGAAGACAATGTCTCGAATTGAGTTGAATTAGTTTACTAAAGAGCATACCCCCATTTGTTGTAGGAGATGAACAATATGCAAGAGGCAAAATGCCACATGGAAGCCACCTGGTCTTCAGTGGAATATAGAATCAGTTCCTTTGGGATGAATTTGTTCCACATTTGACTTCCCACTTAAGGGAAAATAAGAGTGCCTTCCAATAGATTTTAAATAGGAAATGACAACGGAAGCTTATACAAGATTATAAAATAGGAAATTTCATTTAGATAAGCAATAATTTCAAAGTCATCTTCTTAATATTACAGACTCTTCACATAATCATAATTTTATTTTGGTATTATATGGTAATTTCAAATATAGTAAATATAAAGAATTTACCTCTGTAATTATAGCGATTCTGGTCATAGTTTAATGGCAACAAAACTTCAAGTTAGAAGTATGGTCTACCAATTATGAGTACATTTGGAAATGGTGTGTCATCTTCACTCCACTTGTCTCACTAAAACAGTGAGCCAAAAAAAGTAGGTCCAAGCTGTTTACTATGGTCAAAATGAGTTGCTTTTGCACTTGGTAAAGAAGCAGTCATATTTTGGAAGAAGAAACTGAGGCTATTAATATTTTCAACTTATTTTCATAAAAGGAAAGAAAGGATAATCTAAGCTAAAGCCAAAATCTTACACAAGGTGGCAGGAGAATGGTCTTTTCCCAGATAAAGGGTTTTTCAACTTAGCCATGTTAGGAGGAAGAAGAGATGAGACATTGTGGACTTGACTAACGTTTGTACACTGTTCAAAAAGTTTTCAAAATAATGTGTATTATTTTTCTTCTTTTAGTTGAGACAAAAACAAACAAACAAACAAAAAACCACTAATGAGCTTACTCTTAAAAGGAGGTAAACAAGAAACTAGCAAAGATTGAGTGTTAGGTATTGTCCCCCTCCTTTTTTTTTTAAATTATGTTATGTTAGTTACCATACAATACATCATTAGTTTTTGAAGTAGTGTTCCATGATTCATTGTTTGTGTAAAACACCCTGTGCCTCATGCAATATGTGCCCTCCTTAATACCCATCACCAGGCTCACACATCCCCACATCCTTCTCATCTTTAAAACCCTCAGTTTGTTTCTTGGAGTCCATAGTTTTTCATGTTTCATTTCCCCCTCCAATGCCCCCACTTCATTTTTCCTTTCCTTCTCCTAATGTCCTCCATGCTATTCCTTAGGTTCCACAAAGAAGTGAAACCATATGATGATTGACTTTCTCTGCTTGACTTATTTCACTTAACATAATCTCCTCCAGTCCCATCCATGTTGATGCAAAAGTTGGGTATTCATCCTTTCTGATGGCTGAGTGATATTCCATTGTATCCATAGATCACATCTTCTTTATCCGTTTGTCTGTTGAAGGGGATCTTGGCTCTTTCAACAGAATGGCTATTGTGGACATTGCTGCTATGAACACTGGGGTGCATATGGCCCTTCTTTCCAGTAAAATAGAGCTAGCCTATGACCCAGCGATTGCACTACTGAGTATTGACCTCAAAGATACAGATGTAGTGAAAAGAATTAGGTATTGTTAAAGCACAAATGCAGGGGATAGAAGTTATGGTACAGAAGAGGGAAGGGCAACCATATGGCAGAGTAGAATAAAGTAGCTCAGGAAGAAATTAGTCATATCCAGATATTGTAAGGCATGTGGGGTTGGCAGGGAGAGCATGAGAAATCATGAGAGAAGAGAGAGAAAATGGACCAGGCAGGAGGGTTTATAACATTTTAACATCTAAGGTAAGCATATGCAAAGCAGAATAGGGAAAGAAATAAAAGTTTTTATAAGACTCAATACATAAGGAATAACGTGGAGGACACTGGGAGATGGAGAGAAGTGTGCTGGGGGAAATCGGAGGGAGAGACAAACCATGAGAGACTGTGGACTCTGAGAAACAAACTGAGGGTTTTGAAGAGGAGGGTGGCAGGTGGTTGGGTGAGCCCAGTGGTGGGTATTAAGGAGGGAATTTATTACATGAAGCACTGGGTGTGGTGCATAAACAATGAATTTTGGATCACTGAAAATAAACTAAAAGAAAAAAAAAGACTGACTACAGACATGGACCTCAGTGTAACACAGATATGGAACTCACTGGAATACCAGCCACTTCCCACTGACACACACAGACTATGATAATAATAAGTAATAATTCAATTAAGAAAATTGCCTGCCAAATAATTTTTCCTCTTTTTATTTTTATGATTATTATTTTTATTTTATTTTTAAAGTTTTTATTTAAATTCCAGTTAGTTAAAATAAGGTTAATATTAGTTTCAGGTGTACAATATAGTGATCAACACTGCCATACAACGGCTTAAATATAAAAATGAAAAAAAATTTTTTTTAAAGATTTTATTTTTAAAAACCTCTACACCCAAGGTGGATTTCAAACGTACAACCCCAAGATCAAGAGTTACATATTTTACTGACTGATCCAGCCAGGCACCCCAACAAATAAAAATTTTATAAAATTGTTGAGTTTGTGGGAGTCTCATTTGCTCAGTCAGTTAAGTGTCTGCCTTTGGCTCAGATCATGATCTCAAGAGTCCTGGGATCGAGCCCCATATTGCTCATGCTCTCTCTCTCTCTCTCTCTCTCTCTCTCTCTCTCTCTCTCTGGCTTTTGCTCTTAAATAAATAAATAAAATATTTTTTAAAAAAATTGTTGAGTTTGTTTAACTAGTTTTAAACTAGTAGACAGAGATGAAGTTAAAGTATGATCTCATGGCAGGGAAAAATACAACTTACACGTTTTAAAAATAAAATGTGCAATGCAAGTTACATCACTTCTTTTATCACCACACAGGGACTTTCCCTACTGAGTTGTTGTAATGTAAGGACCTATTTTATATTTTTATATTTTAGCAAGAGGCTTCCATTGAGGTTAACCCTGAAACTGTCCTTGCTCCCCTTCCCCCAGGGGATTCACTTAAAAACAAGTCCTGGAAATCAGCTCCAGGTAACAAAGCCCATATACAAGGGTGGGTCAGGCCAGGTGGAGACATCAATCAGCGGGAGGGGGGGGCGGTGTTTGCATATTGTCTCCCTAGATACTAAGGAGTATGCCCCACTCCTCTGCCCTTTGGGAACCGTTTTGGCATCAATCCTAATCAAGGTGTAATAGGCTGGGTCAAATGTCTATACTAGGGTAAATTGAACCTCAATTGGTCACCTAGCCTCACTGTGGAGTTTCCTGTGTGTGTTAAAATCTCATTGGTCACCTGTGCGTGGCCAGGCCTGACTTCATGGCCTTTGCCCTTAAAAGCTAGACTGTGAAACAGTGAAGGGTTGCCTTCTCTCATAAGAGGTGTGGCTCTGAACTTTCGGTTAGATTCTTGATGCTTGGCATGAAATAAGGCTTTGCTTGACCTTCGCTTTACATCAGTCTCGCTCCTTTAATCATAGACCCATTATTGGGGCATAACAGTATTAATCTTATAGTTATAAGTCCACAATGCATCCATCATCCATTCTACCCCTTAACATTCCCCTTTGGACAGACCCATGATCTAGAACAAGCCTTATTTTATAGTGCCTTGTAGGAGATTTTTGCTGCTGCCTAAATTGCCTACTTTCCTCTCACCATTACCACAGAAATTGGGTCCACTGAAACAAAGGGGTAGTGTAAGAAATTAACAACTTCCATAAATCTCTTTAAATCATAAAGTATAAGATAGTGATACCTTTTTTTCTGCCACATAACCAATTCTTGCAAGAATAAGGTCATATAAGAGAATTTACAACACATGCTAGCATTATCCTACTGGACCCAGATCATTTGTATGTTTCTCTGTCTCTGAGAAATGTAGTTATTTACATGACTGAAACCTACAAATTGTTTGATATGACTACTAATATCACCTACATTATTTTAAAGCCTGTTTAAGGCTTCTGAAATACATAGGTTTTGTAAACACTTATTAAGCATCATGTATATATCAAACACTTTAAAAATCTCTGCTTTAAAAACAGAACAAAAAAACTCTACCTCAATGGAACTTTGAGTCTGAAAAAGATACAGGCAATATACAAGGCAACAGATAGAATAACTACATATTTGATTATATACTCCGAGGATGTCACATTAAATTGATATGAAAATGATGAGAAGGATCTGGATTTCTTGTCAAAATTTTTTGCCTTAAAAAGAAATTGATATTTAGGGAAAGTTGTTACTGAAAGAGGTCCTGTGTCAACCAAAAATGTTAAACCATGATCTGAATAAATTTTCCAGTTGTGATCATTGCTTTGTTTAGCTGTCTTATATTAAGACTGAATTTAGTAATTCAGTCTCAGATTTCAGTAAGTCTTTTTTTTAATGATTTTATTTATTTATTAGAGAGAGAGAGGGAGGGGCAGAGGGAGAGGAAGAACCAGACTCCTTGCTGAGCAGGCAGCTGATGCATGACTGGATCCTAGTACCCTGGCATCATGGCCTAAGCTGAAGGAAGACACTTAACCAACTGAGCCACCCAGGCACTCTAGACTGTAAACTTCTTAAAGGTAAAAAAGTTTATTCTTCTAGAAGTTCCACAGACATTTCTAACATCCATAAGAAAGCATGTACTGATGTAAAATGCCAGCAAATCAAATTATTTAGAAAAGAAAGAAAGAAAGAAAAGATATATCTGGATAAAGAGAAAAACAGAAAATCTAATAATACATTGAATTATTAGAGCAAAGAGTGGAGGAAGAGAAAATAAATATGAAATAGAGTTTTCTACTAAAAGAAAAAAATTGAATAAGGCAGGAGATTTAGAAAATTATTATGATAGACTTGAGAAAAAATAAAATAGGAGTTTTTAGAAAATAGCAATGAATGAAAAGGTAAATTGTTCCTACCTCTATAATATTAGCTGTTTGTTGTTGTTGTTGCTAATTTACCTATTTAAGCTAATAAACAAAGAAAGGTTTCATTTAGGGATAAGGTTTCTATATATATATATTTTTTCCATTTAGGGATAAGGTATATATATATATATATATATATATATATATATATATATTTTTTTTCATTGTTAGAAAATGTGTCACAGAAAGTGTTTAAACTTTAAGATACAGATGCAACATGTAAAAAACTACATTGTTTGAACGTCTAATTTGTAAATGCTGTTAAAGGAAACTTGGTGGAAATGTCCTTATGTGGTTGTGTTTCTGGAACTAAGTATATTTATTAATAAGGAATAGTTTAAAATTATGAAATGACCAGGAGTGGACAATTTTCCTAATCCTATCAGCTCTTTGCAGCTCTTTTATTAGCCCCCTTCAGGAATACCAGCTTTATTTATCTAATTAAATTTTATATTAATATGCTTTTGACTTTTGGCCTTTCTCTTCATTCTGTTCTCTTTTTTTCCCGTAAATTACATGTTTCTGCTTAACAGCTACTATCAATTCTTTGATATGAATTCTCAGCATCAATTTACTAACTCCAGAGATGAAGCAGCATCAATATTTAGAAGCGAAAAATACAAAGCCTTGGGCATCTGGATGGCTCAGTCAGTTAAGCATCTGCCTTTGACTCAGGTGGTGATCCCAGGGTCATGGGATGGAACCCCAGTTTGAACTTTCTGCTCAGCTGGGAGCCTACTTCTCCCTCTCCCTCTGCCTGCAGCTCCCTTTGCTTGCGTTCTCCCTCTCTTTGTCAACTAAATAAAATAAAGTAAAATAAAATAATGTAAACAATACATTTATTTATTTATTAAAATGCAATTATTACACAATACATAATGTATTGCATAATTATAATAATGATTAAATAATTTATTAAATATTTATATTAAATATATCGATTTAATTAAATAACTATTTTTTAGAATTTAAAATATTTCAAATTTAGATTGTTAAATATTAAATCATTAATTTAATAAATAAATATCTAAACATAATTAAATAAAATAATTTATTTATTAAAATAAATAAAATAATGTTGTCATTATCTGAGCATGTATTTTTAAATAGTCTAAAAACAGCCATCTAATAAAGTCTAAATACATTGAGATCAGATATTTATACAAGTTAACCCAGACACTCAACCCACAATTTCAAAACATTTGTTTTTTTTAAAGATTTTATTTTTTTATTTGACAGAGAGAGATCACAAGTAGGCAGAGAGGCAGGCAGAGAGAGAGAGGAGGAAGCAGGCTCCCTGTGGAGCAGAGAGCCTGATGTGGGACTCGATCCCAGGACCCTGAGATCATGACCTGAGCCGAAGGCAGTGGCTTAACCCACTGAGCCACCCAGGCGCCCCTCAAAACATTTGTTTTTATCTACTACTCAAAATACGATTGTAATGTATTTATTTATAACTTTGATGTAGCAAGGAAACTTGGAGGAAAAGGAGACATTTGCTTTTAATATTTGAAAATTATTTTGTTGATTTAAAAAAAATAAAAACCTTAACACATGAGCATTTCTTCTTAAATAACACTGTGAAGTTTCTGAGTCGCATTCTATTAAAAGTGCTGATAAAATGGCCTCAGTTACTCGTTTAAATTATCAGCTGAATGGGTAACAAATGAAGTAGAGAGCTTTTTAATTATTTATGAATGTATTGCTTGTGGATGGAGTGCCACATAGAGTCACCTCTCTTTTTGGCTTTGTTTTGTGAGCAGCAGTGGAATCTATGAATGAGATTAAACATAAGGACATTCACAGAAATTCTTAATGAACTTCTGGGGAAGGGCAATAAGTGCAAGGAAAAACTGCAGCAAGACTAATTACAAATTTCAAGTGGTCATTGCTTAATTATAGAAGCTTTTAAGTTCAAGTAATATATCTTTTTTATGAGCCTATCATATTGTATTAATTACCACAAACTGCACTCTTGAACACTTATCTTTTCACATATTTCTTATTCTTAGTACTTAAAATTACCCTTATGATTGATAAGTAAATGGATTTTACTGACAATGCATTTATTTACATAAATAAATAATGCTGTTTATATATATAAAAACAATTGAATATGTGTATGTGTTCAATGAAATTTTTTTTTCAAATTAACATCTTACTTCTACCACATTGGTTACAAATAGATATAGACTTTATAGATTCATCAAATATTTTATTCTCAAATTTATATCTCCTTTGTGAAGTAAATGAAACTGTATATATTAAATATAATCCTATCACATGTAACAGTTACTAGTGCATCCCAGGACATACATAGGTCAGGTCCTACTCAAGGCATCACGGATAACTGGATTTAACTTTCTATCCTGGGAGTCTTCTGTATATTTCTGTGGCTTTTATACTACAATCAGGAGGAAGAATTCTTTTGCTAAAAGCTTCCAAATCGGGCGCCTGGGTGGCTCAGTGGGTTAAGCCGCTGCCTTCGGCTCAGGTCATGATCTCAGGGTCCTGGGATCGAGTCCCACATCGGGCTCTCTGCTCAGCGGGGAGCCTGCTTCCTCCTCTCTCTCTCTGCCTACTTGGGATCTCTCTCTGTCAAATAAATAAATAAATAAAATCTAAAAAAATAATAATAATAAAAAAAATAAAAGCTTCCAAATCACTATGTGAGTAGATTATTTGTAGACTAGTGATATAATATTATAGTTTAATATGTAAAGCATGATAAAATAAAATGCTATTGACATATTTAATTTATTCAGAAAAGCATTCATTTAGTTATCAAGCATTCATTTGCTTTTTTTAAAGATTTTATTTATTTATTTGACAGCACAAGTAGACAGAGAGGCAGGCAGAGAGAAAGGAAGGGAAGCAGGGTCCCTGCTGAGCAGAGAGCCTGATGTGGGGCTCTATCCCAGGACTCTGGGATCATGACCTGAGCAGAAGACAGAGGCTTTAACGCACTGAGCCACCCAAGAGCCCCAAGCATTCATTTTCTTTATACAGAAGAGATAGAACAATATTATATAGTAGAAAATACAGTAAATAATCTAGAAACCTTGATCATTGTGTTTTGGCAATTTTAGAACATAAAATTAGCTAAAGCTCAAGTGCAAGTTATATTTGTATCCTAGGAGGAAAAGTTAATTAAAAGTTTGTTTATTACCATAGTTTAACACTTCAACAAAATGATAATGAGTCAAAAATTAATGAATATATGAAGTATAGAATAAAAACAATAATCTTGAGTGTATGTGACTCACTGTAGGTATTGATAGGCTAGAAATCAAAGGGAAAGTATCTATAGGGTTTGTTCAGTTCCATGCTCATCAGATTAATAGGCTTTCTCATATTGCTTCCTTCATCACATTAATTTGTCTAATGAAGTTTTCAAGAGTTAAAGACAGTGATAGGTTCATGGCTGGAGAGAAGGTACAGAATCTAAGATAGTTCAGCAGTGCTTATTATTTAAGAGAAAGACAGCATGGGAGGTGAGGGGTGGAAGGAAAGGGATAAGAAGAGAGAATCTTAAGCAACCTCCTTGCCCAGCACAAAGCCTAAAGGGGCTTCATCTCATCGCCCTGAGATAACAACCTGAGCTGAAATCAAGAGTCAGATGCTTATCTAATTGAGTCACCCAAGTGCACCATTTTTTTCCCTGTATCTTTATTTTCATCTCTTTCTGTAACTGAGTTTCCCTTCAAAATCAGGACTTGCATACACAACCTAAATAATTATTTTGGGATTTGATCACGTGGAAGAGGAGAGAATGAGAAGAGCTAAGTGGTCCAGGAGAAACATATATGAGTTCAGACTGAGTGGATTATGATTGTGGACAACTGAGCATCAATCCTAATGCACAGAATACATCTCAGAATTATTTTCCTGAAACAAGAAAGAATCTGTTTAACCCACTGGCTTCTGCATCCTATCCACAGTGGTTAAAATTCATCCCAGAAGTAATTAATGTCCCTGACTTTTCTATTAATGGGCATGAGAGAGGAGCTGAGTGGGCTTGGTCAGTGTCCCACCTAATGAAAGGCAGAGCAGATTCAGGCAAAAAAAAAATATATATTAGTTCTTTCCAAATTAGATTTAATGGGATTCTGTTTTTCATTCATGAATTCATTTTGCATTTTATATTTTATCGATTTTTCTAAGCTTTGGCCAATATTCACTACATTTTTGAATAGCTTTTATCTATTATTGTAAATCATTTTTCTGCTACATTTGTTTAGTCATGGTTATCCATTTCTTCTTCCAAGTTTTTCAGATATGTGATATCAATTTCCAAATAAATTATTTAAAATGTTTATTTTTTATACTAAACTTCTATGAAAAACATTGATATATGTATTATGGCATATTGTTCCCCTTTCAACTTATTTTTTATTTATTTATTTATTTATTTATTTATTATTTTTTTAAAGATTTTATTTATTTATTTGACGGAGAGAGAAATCACAAGTAGGCAGAGAGTCAGGCAGAGAGAGAGAGAGAGAAGCAGGCTCCCGCTGAGCAAAGAGCCCGATGCGGGGCTCGATCCCAGGACACCGAGATCATGACCTGACCCGAAGGCAGCGGCTTAATACACTGAGCCACCCAGGCGCCCCATCAACTTATTTTTTAAAATGTGAATGTGCCTTGGCAAATATATATTGTTTCATTTTATGTTTATGTAGATTCTTCATAATTTTCCCAAGTTCATTGGCTTATGGTTTATATTTTTTTAATAATTTTCCTACTGCCAATTAATAGATTTTTTTCCATTACCTTGTCTAAGTTGCTATTGCCATTATAAGTAAAAAGCATCTGGAAATCTATATCCCTGTCCAGTTTCCTCCAATCACTCATTATTTTCAGGATCTAGTTGGATTTTCTTACAGGTTCCAGGTGGACAAGCTTTTGAACTGGTGCTAATTATTATTTGTTTGTTTCTGGCTTCCTGCATTTACCAGCTTAGGGATCATTTTTAACAATTATGATGAAATGAGGCATCATATTCTTATTCTCAACTTCATTAATAATGATATTAGTGTAACATGTCCTACAAGATAATGATACATGTAAAATAATTTCATTGACCAAAAAAGTGGTGGAAAATGTAAATAAAACACAGTGGCAGCCAACTAGTCATTTCAAGTTGAGCTATTTTTCCCCCTTTATCTCCCTGTCTCTTTAATTTCCTG
Organism: Mustela nivalis; assembly: GCF_964662115.1. Classification (NCBI taxonomy): domain Eukaryota; kingdom Metazoa; phylum Chordata; class Mammalia; order Carnivora; family Mustelidae; genus Mustela; species Mustela nivalis. The sequence continues at coordinate 123,489 of NW_028135298.1, read as the reverse complement.
TAGCACATTCCTACCAAGTATTTTAAGGTGTTTTATATGCACATACATAGAGATCATCATGGAGTCTAAATCTCATAATTCCTTGTCAGTTTTAAATATTTTAAGTATTGTTCATTCCTATGTCAGTTGTCTATTAACTTTTTCTCCACACTGCACTTAATTGCAAGGAAATATTTAATTTTAATATAAATTAATTAATCACTTTAATAAATATTTTTACCTTATGGATTAATCTTTGATGCTTATTTCTTAATTTTTTTTAACTTTTAAAATTTTATTTATTGAGAGAGAGAGTGAGAGAGAGAGAGAACAAGCACAAGCAGGGGAAGCTGCAGAGGGAGAGGGAAAAGAAGAAGCAGGTTTCCCACCAAGCAGGGAGTCAAGCTCAGTCTCAGGGCCTTGGGATCATGATCTGAGGTGAAGGCAGAGGCTTAGCTGACTGAGCCACTGAGTCTAATTGTTATCTTTGATATTTAAGGAAATACTTTATCATCTCTAATTGATCCCCTATGTCACAAATACAGTTTTCTCTATGGTGCTATTAATTTTATTGTCTTCAAATGAGACTCTTTTTCTAGAAGCATTTTTAATCAGTCTCTTAGGTCTATAATTTAGTTTTTATACATTTCATTTAGTATTTTATTTTATCTTCATCATCTCTGAGTATTCCTGACCAGTACTCATTGGTCAAATCTTTCTTATTAATCTATTCCAAAAATTTGCTTGTTTCTATAATATTTTGTTATGACTGCTGTCGTTCTTAGGTTTTGCCTTTATATTCTTTTTGTTTTGTTTTGTTGTTTTATGCTTTGGTGTTTTTGTTGTATTGTTTTGTTTTTCTTTTGAATTAATACAATTAAACCTTTAGATTTCTTTCATACCTTTAATTATTGTCACTTATTTTCACAAATGATATTACCGTAGTACAGTAATTCTAAATATTTCTGAATTAGCTGTATTTCTTTTTAGGTATAAAGTTAACTTCCAGTTACATGGACTTAATATTTTGGTCATTCTATTCTAGTTTTATTGCCTTATCATTGGAAAATATAGCCTGATACTTAACTCTAGGGAATGATGTGGGAGAGCTAGGTTCTTGTCTCTTGGAGTCAAAGAAGGAATCTCGTGGGCAATGGAGAGTGAGGAAGTGACAGAAGTTTATCAAGTGAATATATAGAAAAAGCTCTCACAACTAAGAGGGGTCCCCACACAGTTAACAATGAGTGCCTTCAGGGTTTATTTTTTATAAAAAGGTAACCAGGCAACTTTAATCCTTTTAACATCTCTATCAATAACTCCTGCAATGGCTTACCTCCTTTTGAGGGTCTGATTATTCTTTTTTGGTTACAGGTGTTTATCATAGAGACACCCACCCCACATGACCCACTCCATACACCTAGGGCAGGGTGGTCCTCCATCCCACATGCCTAGATCAGGGTGCTCTTCCCTGGGATAGGGTGGTCCAATTTATCTCTTTACTCTGGTTTTCCCACACCACATTTTGGGGATTTCTGAGAGCCTGTTCACAAAGTTCCCTATGGATCTCTTCCTCCCTAGCCCCACCTGTCCGTTACTCATTTTGAGAGTTGATATTACCAAAGTACTGTAATTCTAAATATTTCTGAATTAGCTGTATTATTTCTTTTTAGGTATAAAGTTAACTTCCAATTATATGAATTTAATATTTTGGTCATTGTTTTCTAATTTTATTGCCTTATTCTTGGAAAATATAGCCTGATATTTAACTCTAGGAATTTATTGGCATATACTTCTGGCCTAAATAATGGCCTGTTTGTGTAAACGTTCAACTTATGCTTATATACTTACTGAAGACTATTGTTTTGGGATGGCTACATCCCAGGATGGCTACATTTATTAATAGATCAGGACTATTAGATTCTCTAAATTTTGATGTCTCTTAATTTAAACTAATTAAATTATCAGTTAATGAAAGAAGTTAGATTTTTTATGTACTACTGCATCTAAACTTTAAAGTCTTTTGCTATTATTAGACAAGTATGTCATCCTGTTTTTATACCAAGTCTTACATTAAAAAAAATCATACTATATGAAATATTACTTATTATTATTATTATTATTATTTTTAAAGATTGTATTCATTGGGGTACCTGAGTGGCTCAGTCAGTTAAGTGTCTACCTATAGCTCAGGTCATAATACCCGGGTCCTGGGATAGAGCCCCGCAGGGGGTTCCCTGCTCAGTGGGGTGCTTCTCCCTCTCCCTCTGTTATTCCCCCTCCTGTGTGCATGTTTTTCTTTTCTCACTCTCTCTCAAATAAATAAGTAAAATTTAAAGATTATCTCTCTCAAATAAATAAGTCAAATTATTTTTCTCAATGGGAGGGAGAAGCAGACTCTCCACTGAGCAGGGAGCCTGATGCAGGGCTCAATACCAGGACCCTGGGATCATCACCTGAGCTGAAGGCAGACAACTTGAACCGACTAAGTCACCCAGGCACTCCAGTTGTTTATTTATTTATTTATTTATTTTTATTATGCATATGTTTTATCTCTCTTTTCTTCAAGTCTTTTTTTCGATCTTTTTACTTTTTTACTTTTTTCATAAAACTGAATTATTTCAAGATGACTTGGTCATCCTCTTTTACCCCACCCCATAGGTCATAGAGTACATTTTAACTGTTAAAATATTAGTATTTAAGTGCTGCCTACACAAATTAAGGCAAATTATCTGTGGTCTGTATTCCTGAAAATATTTTTTTTTATTATGCCTTCCTATTCCAATGACATTTTATAAGGATCTAAATGTTTACATTTGTGATTATTTTTTTCAAAATAATAAAGCTATTACTTCATTCTTTTTTATATCTGATGTTATTTAAAAAATTTCTGTCAGTCGGATTCTTGTTTATTAATGAATTATTTTTTTTCTCTCTAACACTTATGATTTTTTTTTGTCTTTGGTATGTATGCCCTAGTTTGGGATTCATAGAGTCAACTATAGTTATGAATATTTTCTTTCTTTTTTTGTATGTAAGTTTTAATCCAGTGTCTTGACTCTTTTATGCTTGAGAAATAGATGTACATTAATATTCAAATATTTCTTTCCTTTTTCTTCTTTCATTTAAAAAAAAGTCATTTATTTTATTTTATTAAAAAAATATTTATTCATTTATTTGGAGTAGAGAGAGAGGGTCATGAAGAGTGGCTGATTATATACTTTCAATTTGGGAGGAGGTTAGGGATAGCACAAGCCTCCAAGGTATTTTATAAACAAGGTTTCCAGGACCTTGAGGGGGCTAGCTATTGTTAGGGAAAGGTCATTTATTACTATTTAGTAAAAACTCAGGGAAGAGACTCTTCTGATGTGTATCAGTGGGTATATGCTTGGGAGATGATTGCCAATGTATATCTTGAGGGCAGGGGTGGGGAATAGAGATAAAGAAGTTTCCAAAGTAATTTTTACATGTGAAAGTAGATTTTCAGTATCCTGGGGGGGTGGACTAAGAATGCTTTTTGCCCTGAGTAGATGTGTCCACATGGAAGCAGCTGAGTCCCCAGAGGAACTTCAAGGACTTGTCAACAGGCTATGAGTAGTAAGGAAATCTAATTTTTTCTCTAGCTTTTGTTCCACACGTATCACCTACATCTTACACCTCTTTTATATTGATAATTTTAATGCTTTGCTGGTATCCAGATGACTATATCCTTAAGTGACTTCTTATCTCTATTGAATCCATTACGTATTCTATCCATTGTATTCTTAATTCAACTAGATTACATATATTTAATCTATTAGTACCACTAGGTTCTTATTCTTGTTTTTATTTCAAAATCTTTCCTTAATTCCTTACATTATTTATTGGGTATATTTTAAATCCCTGATATACTCACTTATTATATATAAGCTGTCAACCTTATTCTTATTTTGAGGTAGCTATATCTTTTTGGGTTTTAGGACATCATACCAACAATGCCAAATAATTTTCAGACAACAGCAGGATATCCAAGAATTCAACTAAATTCTGACACTATCTACCTGAACATAGTGTAAGATTTCATCAGTTAAGGGATCAGTCCTCCAAGACTATCTCCAACCCCATCTCAGATGCCAATCTCACTGTAGGCCCCAGGTTATTACCTGTGCTTGTGACTGAGCAACTACAGGTTGGAGGTCCCAATGGCCTACTTCTTACGTTCTTTTAATTTGCTACAGGGACTCACAAAACTCAGAAAAATACTTACTTTATGTTTGCCAGCTTATTAAAAGATATAAAAGAAGATTTAAATCAATAGATAGATAAAGAAGTGCACAGGGCAAGGTATGGAGAATGGGCACAGAGCTTCTATTACCTTCTGTAAGACTGCCACTCTTCCTGCCTTTTCATACATTTAACAAACTAAAAGCTTTCTGAACCCAGTCCTTTCAGGTTTTCTGTGGAGGCTTTGAAAGACCCGCGGATCCCCTTACCCAAGAATCCAACACTGCCACTGGATGCAATCAGCAAGAGGTTCTTTATTGTTTTGCAGGCGCCTGCGGGTGGTCAGCAGCTCCTGCTAGCTGAGCACACCCGGCTGGGGTGGTGCCGGGTTTTTATAGACAGGTACAAACAAGTTTTGGGTGGGGCACAACTGATTGGTTGACAGTTAGAACTTTGAAAAAGGCATACTTGGTGTTAGTGGATTGGCCCTGGAAGACCCCCCTCGCGCGGAGAGAAAGGCGGGAAGGGGAAACAAAGAGGGGAAGTTTGACCTTATTACTGGGCAGAAAGGCATCCTGTCTATGTGACCTATGTGACCATGCAGCCCCCTTGCCTACGTGACCTACGGGACCATGCCCCGGCTATTAGGAGAGGGTATCTTGTTCAAACAGGAGTCAAGTGTCATGCCCTTAAAGCCAAGCGGTAACAGAAAGGCAAAAGAGCAGTTACATTGAATTCAACCCTGGGGGAAGGGTCTTTTCATTGCAAGGGGAGGAGGGGTACTTTTACACAACAAAAGAGCAGTCAATTAGTTAACGACGGGGAAGGGGGTCTTTCAGCTTCATGACATAGTCATGACTGACTAAATCATTGTCATTTGCTGATCTAATCTCCAGCTCCTCTTCCCTCCCCAGATAATCCTGAATTGGGAGGAAGGGGAGGCATGTTGGGCAAAAAGTTATGAAGGCTTTCACCAAGTGGTTGGTCCTTCAGGCAAACAGCCCTCGCCTTGAGTGAGGTCTGAAGGTCACTTCATTAACATAACAAAACACACCTCTCTCACCCTTATCACAGGAAATTCCAAGAGTTTTAGAAGCTGTGAGTCAGTAGCCATGGTTGAAAACCAAATATTCAGATGACCAAAATATATTTCTTGTAAACCACTATATTACCCTACATGCTTAAGTATTTAATTATGTGATCTTTTAAACTAATATTTTTCTAAGAGTCTAAACTGTTCTGTCAGTAATCTGGATTGGGGAGTGATGTATTGCCAAATTTCTGTCGTTTCAGTCCAGGAAGTCAAAGAGAGACAACAGGAGAGCCCCTTAGGGCAGGAAGTTCAAAGTAACAATGTTGACTACTACTCCCTTTTCTTGATTTTTTTTTTAAAACAAGCAAAGCATCTCTTCAGAGTTGCAGTTTAAAGCCAGGAACATGCGGAATTGGGAGAAAAAAATAGTTAAATTTGGAGACTTGCAGAGGTAGAATCAGAGTAGTGAAAGCCATTACAGTAACGGAACTAACTGAGGTCAGTCTTTGGTGAATCACAGAAACAGGTGGAGTTGTCAAACAAAGGAATCTTTGTTTACAACATACAAGGAGATCACAGGGAATAAGTTCCAAAGCCTTGACTGTTTGAACAGGAGATTTTTATTTAGTATTTAAGATGAATACTCAGAAGGGAGAGTTTTATTATCCCGTGTATGGTTGGTCATAAGGTTGTGGATGCATGCACATCCACATATGTATTTGTGCAATATGTATTGCATGTTCACCTGAATGAAGCTTGTATTCCACCAAGGGCAGAAACTTCAACGTTAGAATAAAGCAGAGGTAACTGTTGGACAAGGGAAAGGGACTCTGCAGGTTTCAAGAGCAGATATAAACTAGATGGGGTCTTGGGCTCATTTTCTGGGACAAGGAATGCAAGGCCTTGATTACTTTTGAAATAGCACTAGGAGTTTTACCACTGATTTATTGTCTCAATAGCTTAGGCTATTTCCTGGTCTGGTGGTGACTGTTAGTTTTCCCATTGCCTTGTTCCCTCAAAATCCTTAACTAGTGAGGTTTTTGCATTTCTTTGTAAGAGCCTCCCACGAAATTTTGGAAGAAGTGTGCTTGGGCAAGTACACAGGTGGGGTATAGATCATTGAAAATAGCTGGGGACAAAAAATGACTTTTCTTATGTCAGGAAAACTATATCTCATCTTTAATTTTCTGGGAACCTCTAACTCTTTCTGCTGATGTTACCAGCAGGCATCTGAGATATTACTGATTGTTCTCTTGAACCTAAGGAAAAGGAAATGTAGAAAGCAAAAGACAAAACTTTAAAATCTATCCTGCAACTCATAATTCACTGCAGCCACCTCTCTGTCTTTCCCTTTCTCTTTTTCTCTCTTTCTATTTCTCTCTCACTTTCTCTCTCACATACGCACAACACACGCAAATCAACTTAAAACAATTTTTAATTTTCCCTACTCCATTTTAATATACTTGAGGCATGATCATTTTCTTAGTAAATACAAGAAAAAAAATCTAGGATTCCATCATTCTGTGTGATTAAAGTATTGAGGAATTTACTTCCAATAGCACTTATAAAAACATATTTTATTTAAGTAATATTTTATAATCAGGTGCCTGCATTTTTCTTATTCTCCAACTAGTGTTATTTGGCAATTAATATTTTGTCAATCAATATTCCCCTATATCTGAATGTGTGGGCAGTGAGAGATGAGTTAGAGGCAAGAATGGTGAACACTCCCAACAACTGCAGACTACATATATCTTAAGCCATGATTTTCTTTGCAAAGGTCAACATTGATAATGTTCTAGTCATACCTCCGTGTACCAGGAAAGAAATAGCATATTTCTTGAAAGACACAGCTATCAAAGCTCCATTGAGAAACCGTAAAGATGGAGAAGGGATTTGCAAATTATATATCTGATAATGGACATCTACTCTGATTATTAAAAAATGAATAAAAATAAAAAACCTTACTAATAACCAAACAGAGTATCCAATTTTACATGTGAAGGAAATAATGGAAGAGACATGTCACCAAAAGGATATGGATGGCTTATAAGCACATGACAAATTTCTCAACATTTAGGCATTAAAGAAATACAAATTAAAATCATAATGAGACATGCTTACATATCTATTAGAATGGCTAAAATGATAAAGGCTAATTGTACTTCGTCTGAGCTAGATTGAGAAGCAACAAAAAATCTAAACTGTTGTTGGCATATATCATGATACAACCACTTTGGAAAATAGTCTGAAAATTTTTTTAAATGCAAAATATGTTGCAGTTACACAAATAGCCATTTTACTTCTAGGCATTTAACCAAGAGAAACAAACCCTATGTTCATACAAGGACTTGTATATGAATTTCATAGCAGCTTTATTTTTAAGAATTGAAAACAATGGAAATGTTCATCAATGTCCATCAATAGAGCAAAGACAAATTATGATCTATTCATTAAAGAGATTACTATTCAACATCAAAATGAACTATTTACAGTTGGAGATTCTCAAAATAATGATGCTGAGAAAAGAAAAGCCAGGCAATGAATAGTATATACTGTGTGATTCCATGACTATAAAAAAATCTAGAAAATACAAATTTATATATAGTCACAGTCACCAAATATATTGGTGAGATTTTAGTGCCTTCTTCTGTGCTCCCATAGCTTCCTACACTTGGATCTCCGAGCATTTGTTACACCATGTGAAAATATGAACTCTTTTTCTTTATTCTGTCTTACTAGAATAAGAATCCTTGAAATTTTATGGACATTTGAACTCTCAGTTATTAGCAGAAATTCTATCACACAGTAAGATTCCAAATATAAAAGCCAGAGTTTTACAATGACTTCTAAGCTTTTACATGATCTAGCCACTCATTTAACCTCTGTGACCTCTTTCCCTGCTACTCTTCAGTCACTCACAGTGGCCTCCTTGCTATTCCTCAGATATGCCAGGCATGATCCAACCTTATGGCCTTCAAGATAGCCAATTCCTTTGTCTGGAGTGACCTTATTGCTGATAGCTCTGGGCAAATTCATCACCTTTCCATACCTTTGTTCAATTGTCAGCTTCATTGTAACTACCCTGATCTTCCTATTAAAAATTTTAACTCCCCATCCCCTGCCTAGCAACCTTGATTTTTCTCACCCTGATCGATTTTTCCTTTTCCTCATTATACTCATCAATTTTGAATGCACTATGCAATTTTTATTAAGGTTTATAGCTTTTGATTGTCTCACCCATGAAAATAAAAAGTTCTACACAGCCAAGTATTTCATTTACCAGTGTAGTCTGAAGTAATATCTGCCATATAATAGGTTCAATAGACAATTGGTAAATTTCAGAATAAATTAATGTTGAGAGTATGCTGAATTTCACAAGTCATTTTAATAATTTTTTCCAAAATATAAACTATGTAAAACATACCTTAAATTTACTTTCAAAATATTTTATAGCATATAATGGACAATATACATAAGCCTTAAAGAAACAATCATATAAATAACCATTTCATACCTACTTAAAACCTGCATAATACCACACTCCTAGATCCTCTCTGAACGTTCTAAATTAACCCTTCAAAGGAAATACATTTTTAAAAATAACAGATTTTTTGTCAAATAATTTAATAAAATAAAAGTTTCATTCATCTATGTAGATCATAATAAATTTTTTTAATAAGCATGAAATTATAACTCTGAAGTGTGCTAAAATGAAACCACCTGTGAAGGGTGAGAGAACAAAAATAAACATCATTTTTCCAAATAAGAGGAATTTATTACTTTTGAATCCAAGCATGTGGATTTGTTCAAACTGGCAATAAAGGAATATGGAAACACAAACCATAGAAAGTCATATTTTAGATTTCTAAAAGACTTTGAAGTGAAGAGTATACATTTTTTAAATGCTACATAATGCTACATAATGACAAGATGACAGGTTGTGACAAATAGCATTTTAAAAGCTCTACTCATAATGGAACGGAAGGTGTCATTTCCCTATAATTTTATATATATCATTAATTTACTATATCCGGATACAACATATTACCAAACAGATGTTCATCAAAGACTAAATCATTTTTAATGGAACATAATAATTTGAACCTACATGTATTAATCATTTTTTTCGATCTAACATTTATAGTCTCGCTAAACATTTTTATCAGTTGTTGACAAAATTCAAAAAAAATAGGATAAAAAGTCGTGTTTGGAAAAGTAGATTTTTTTTCAAATTTGCATTTAAATGAAAATATTTGATGATATTTTTAAAACTTTAAATGTAATTTTATATATATCTGACCTATCAGATGATATAGAATTTTTGGAGAAAATATGACATATTTTTTTATCTTGGTTGAAGGTATTAATAAAGAGCAACTGTTTGTATTATTTATATTGTGATATCTTAGTTAATAAACATGAATAACTGGTATAAAATATGTTTTTTAAAAAATTTTATTTATTTACTTGACAGAGATCCCAGGAAGGCAGAGAGGCAGCCAGAGAGAGAGGAATGGAAGCAGGCTCCCTGCTGAGAAGAGAGCCCACTGTGGGACTCAATCCCAGGAACCTGGAATCATGACCTGAGCCGAAGGCAGAGATTTTAACCCACTGAGCCACCCAGGCGCCCTAAAATATGTTTTTTTTTTTTAATATATATATATATAGAATTATAGTTCTTGCCAAAATATGGAACTAGCTGGAACTGAATGCCTCCTTCAAAGTCAGCTCTGGAGAAATTATGCAAGTGTAATATGGAACTATTTCAGATATGAACCAAAAACAAAGAAATGATGATAAATTCCTTAAAAGACTCAAAGTTGCTCTTGACTGGTATGTTTCAAGCTCTATTCCTGGTTTGAAGACAGGTTTTAACAGGCCTGTCACTGTAGAAATCAGCTGGATGTTTAGAGGCTCTCAGAACTGTACAAAAACCTTGAAGGGGTAAAGACTTGAAAATTCTTTAGAGAGATTAGCTCCCTAAGGCATTATTCCTCCACACGTTTTCCTCAATCAATTAAGACTGATGGATGAGGGGCACCTGAGTGGCTCTCTCATCACGTGGGTGGTGGGTTAAGCCTCTGCCTTCATCTCAAGTCATGGTCTCTGGGTCCTGGAATCCAGCCCCACATCGGGCTCTGCTCAAAAGGAAGCCTGCTTCCCTCCCTGCTTACTTGTGATCTCTCTCTCTCTCTTTATCTCTCTCTGTGTCCAATAAATAAATAAAATCTTTTAAAAAAAGGCTGATGGATGATAAATTATGAAAACTGCTCCCTCCAAATGATGCTTCTTCATAAGAATTTAAGAATTTAAAATTGTGGGGCGCCTGGGTGGCTCAGTGGGTTAAGCCGCTGCCTTCAGCTCAGGTCATGATCTCAGGGTCCTGGGATCAAGTCCTGCATCAGGCTCTCTGCTCAGCAGGGAGTCAGCTTCCCTCTCTCTCTCTCTCTCTGCCTGCCCTCCATCTACTTGTGATCTCTCTCTGTCAAATAAATAAATAAAGAAAATCTTAAAAAAAATGGAATGACTGTACTTTTAAAAAATAGCTTGAAAGGGGCGCCTGGGTGGCTCAGTGGGTTAAGCCGCTGCCTTCTGTTCAGGTCGTGATCTCAGGGTCCTGGAATCAAGCCCCACATCGGGCTTTCTGCTCAGCAGGTAGCCTGCTTCCCTTCCTCTCTCTCTGCTCGCCTCTCTGCCTACTTGTGATCTCTCACTGTCAAATAAATAAGTAAAATATTTTTAAAAATAGCTTAAAAGTATATGATAAAATAATGATATACATATACAAAGAAAAGATACTATACTGTGAATATAAATTAAATGAAAATTGTTGAAATAAAGAATACAATAAATGGAGACTAAGATGAATATAGCTGTAAAATGAATAAATGAGTTGGGAAAAACAAACAAACAAACAAACAAATTAATGACTTCTGCCCAAATGCAGCAGAAAAGAAAAAAAAATAAAGAAAATATTTAAATAAGTACTGAGATAAATTTTGGAGAATTAAAGAAAGATAAAAATTACCAGACTTAAAATGATGCCAAACATGAGAAATCAGAAACAAAACAAAACAAAATCCACACACACACAAAACCACTCATATACATTATGGTGAGTTTTAAGAATATCAAAAACATAGAAGAGCATAAATGATGCCCAAGAGAAGAACAGATCACCTAAAATGTACAAGAATAATACTGACAGCAGAATTCTCAATCGTAATAGCATATAATGGAGACAGCTGGGGGTTTGTATAGATGGAAAAGAAATTTGAAACTAGATATTATACATCAAGCCAAATTATTGATTAAATTTGAGAGCACAGTAAAAATACAATGAAGCATGTTAGGTCTTAGAACATTTATCACACAGAGACACACATTTTAGAAAACTTCCTTGGAGGACAGCTCAATTTAGATAGAGAAAACAGAATTATGTACTCAAAGGCACATTTTGAAGGAAGGATTGAATATAGTCTGCACTGCAAACATTCTTTAATCGTATGTTCTGAATTTCCTAAATTTAAGAAGTATTTGTTCAAATATTTATCTTTAAATAAACCCTAGGAGACTTTTTCTTGGATTCTGGAAAATCAGTCCATTTGGATACAAATCTTTTTGTCACTGATGGAAATTTTGATAGCCCTTAACAGTGGAATGCCTAATGTATTGTTACAGCAATTGTAATTTGCCAATACATGGGTGATGTGTGTGTGTTGTGTGTGTTTATTATTATTTTTGATGGTTTTACTCTTCTATGAGATTTTTAAGTAGACATAATTTTAATAAATTATGATTTGTTGAAATTTATCTGAGGTTATATATAATAAAATGAAATTTGTGTGAACTAAAGAAGTGCGTCTCCATTTTTTTAAGAGTAGACTGGTCTTTAAAAATTGTCCAAAGAAGTACATTATATTCATTATTAAATTTGATAATATACAATAAAGTATTTATGGGCATATGGAACCATATCAAATTCTACTATTAATTCATATTAATAATTACCATAAGAGGAAAAAGGGATATTTTTCAAAATGAAAATTAGCGTATTTTTCAGAATATGATATAGTGTTATTCACTGAACAGAGGGAACAAATGTCAAAGTTTAACACAGTTTACAGAATGTTTTAACATAAATTGAAATTTAAATCTGACCAAATTTCACAGTTTTAAGTAAAATGGTAGCACTTATAGTTGGGGATGCCCAGCTTGCTCAGGGCGGAACACCGCCCCTTCACAGAAGCTGGGCAGCGGGGGATACCTCGCTTGCTCATGGCGGAATGCAGCCCCCTCACAGAAGCTGCGCTGGCTGGAAGCCCGGCCGGCCCAGGGCGGAATGCCGCCTGCTTCAGGAAAGCGGAGCACCCGGGAAGGACAGGTTAGCTCAGGGTGGAATGAAAACCGCCTGCCTCCCTTATCCGCCATAGAGCCTTTCTCTTCCCAGAAGTGCCTGTTGTTAGTTAGAAGAGTTCTTTCAATGTGCTTGTTTAACTATAAACTTTATCCTCCTTCTTGCTGGTCAGCAAGATGGGATTCACATTTGACCTTCCTCAATCCTTCTATTGGCTATTGTTTTCTATCCAATAAAAGTGAGACTGTCGAGTTGCTCTTGGCAGACGACCTTTTCGACTGTTGTCCCCTGCTCCCAGTCTTTTCCAGCTGACTGGTTTGTGCCTAATTCTTCTCTCGTCGCCATCTGGAAGCGGCACCCAAGCTTTCTTGGGCTTCCTGTTTTTGGTGTTCTGTTCCACTCATCTCTGCCACCGCCCCCAGGTCCTCAAAATGGTTTTCTATGGTATCTTCCAGAAAACTTCTGATGTCCTCTTTAGTATGTAGGCTACATCAGTAGGGAATAGCGTTAAAACCTCTTCTGTTCCATGTGGATATTCACGTCGTTGAGCACCGCTTGGTCAAAGTCTGCCCTTTTCTGTTGGTCTGTTTTCTCTGGTCACTTCAGGAGTCCTTTTGTAAGAAATCCTATCCCATCAGATGCTCCTCTCACTCTTTTTCTCCCTTACTCTTGCTCTGGCTTCTTTCTTCAGATTTGCCGGGGAATGACGAGTCCTTTTCATTCCTATGAAGATAGAAGAATTGGCTAATCCACAGATACCATTTTTAGTGATATACAAGTGTATATATAATAACTGATATGGAGATGTACATGTGCACCTACATATATATTCTTTAATCTATAAAGTATGGAGGTTGGATTAAGTCTGAAGTCTCTCATACCGCTTGATAACCTGTGACTCTTTGATCAATAACTTCCATTTTCCCACAGGTCAGAGAAATGGGAAAAAATGCACATATGAACATATGTAGCACGTTAAAAAATGATCACAAATCCTATGACTCCCCATTCCCTTTGATTCACATGGGCTATGTGACTGTGTTAAACAGTGAAATAAACGTGTCAGTTTCAGGCCCAAGTCCAAAAGGAACCCCTCTCTTGGAACATTTGCTATTGGAGCTCTGAGTGGACAGGAAATAAGTCCAACAACCTTGTGACAAAGACTGCACGGAAGTGGAGGGCCATCTGAGCCTCATCTCCCAACTGTACCCATCAAAGTGACAGGCATGTGCATAAAGTCATCCTGAATCCTCTAGACCAAGCAGCCGCCTGCTGAAGGCCACCACCCACTGACCTCAGTTAATGCCGTATTAAGCATAAAAATTGCCCCATGAGATCCTGCCCTAATTTCTGACCCCCAAAACATATGTAATATGACAAAAGGGTTGTTTTAAGCCCCCAAATTTTGAAGTCATTACATAACTAATTGGGTAACATGGCAAATACGTATCCAAACTAATGGAAATCAAGGAATATGTTTAAAGGCACCAAGTTATCTTAAAAAGTTCTCTGAACACACAGAAAAACAGAAAGAGACCCATAACTACAGAGAACAAATTGATCGATTCCAAAGAGGAGGCAGCGGGTGGACAGGCAAAATGCGTGAAATACAGTGGGAGATAACAGGCTTCCAGTTACAAAATTAATAAGTTGCAGGACGAAAGGCACAGCATAGGGAATATGGTTGGTGGTACAGTACGGCGAGCACAGCATAACATACAGACTTGTCAAATCTTGTTGTTTTATATCTGAAACGAATGCAACATTGTGGGTCAGCTATAATTCAATTAAAAAATCAAAGGAAGTTTAAAAAAGTTAAGAGTGAGCTCTGTTATCCAAATAGGACATACGAGATGGATTTCCCATCATACCATAAATTGAAAACGACTTCTCTTAATAGAACAATGCTTTCCTTAGTCTTAGTCCCTACTCCCTCCACAAAAACAAAATTTCAAAACAAAACAAAAAAACAAAAAACAAAAAAACAACTACTTTTGAAAAACATCTTGTTATTTTGAAAATTATAACTGCAGTGAGTGAGGAGAGTGAAAACAAACTGATAATCCACGTTTCCTCATTTCTTATCCCTTTTATGAAGATGAACAGTAAAATCATATGTAAGAATTAACCAGAGAGAGGTCCATTTTCCACTCACTATAATCAAGCTGGAATTCTCAACTATTATTTAGTATTAGTTGATTCTGGTGGCAAATGCAAATATGGTTTCACTTCTTGGGCACATGAGGAAGATTTGGTTGGTGAAACAGACATACCAGGTTGGCCCAGGCCTGCACTGCCAGGGTTCAGAAAATTGCAAGATACAACCTGACACTTAAAACTTCCCATCAACAACTACCGCTGCCCCCCCAACATCTTGTTTCTTCCCACAGACAGCTCATACTGAGACCTGTCCACTGTCAGGGTCAAGCTAAAGGGGGATGCCCACAAACTAGGTGGGAAATGAGAGGATGCAACTGCAGCTCTCTGGGGATGCCTAAGGCCACTGAATGCCCCGTCATGATTCTCCAGCACAGATGGGGGCAGCCTGCACCACGTGGGTGGAGCTCTAGGACACAGAAAGAACTGGAGTGGCAGTCAACAAACACATGTGTTTGTGTAATATATAAACCCCCATAGGGTTGTCAATTGGTGGGATTCACTTTTTCTAACTGTTCACCCCATGACATACAACTTCAGGAAACCCAGAGCCCATGGATTATTGTTGAAGGGCACATTCGGACTCAATCAAAGTGTAACTAAGCGTAATCATACAAATAAATACAAATATCATTAAAAAATCAATACCACCTCAAACTTTCTTTTTCATTCCCAAATGAGCTTTTATGGGTTTTAATATCAATTAATGTGCTTATAGAACTGGTAAAAAAAACAGTCAATGATGAAATTTTAAAATTACCACTCTGCTTTCCCTAATTTCTGTTGATGTACATTTATCTCACACAAAAATGAATTACTAAGGAATAAATCATACTTCACTGAACACGTTTCAGCTGAAATGATGCACCAAGATGTACAGCTTTGGTCAGGCTTATACTGTTGTTGTCAACATAGTATATGGGGTGTAAGAGCTACTGTCTTTTCCTTCTCCCATGAATATTAGTTCTAACAGATTCTTCACGTGGAAAGAAAACTTAGTCTAGAAGATACACTAATTCCTCTCCTCCCTGGTGAAAAATACTGTTAGAGGTATTAGTTTTAGATAGAGAAGCAAGTTCACTTTGGAAAAAAGCACACACACACAAACCCCTCCAACATGACCTTTAATACAGTGATAAGGGTGAAAGTGTAAACTTCATTTGGAAACAGCACTCAAAATACTGTTTTGAAGGGCCTTTACAACAGCGGTATACTCTTTGAAAAGATTTTTCAGATCAACTGATTGAATCATATTTAATTTACCTAAGGACAATTAGATAAAATTTAAAATTCCAAACAAAAACTTTTAGGACACAAATAAAATTATATGTGCTTTTATTCCTGCAACTATCTCCAAAATCTAATATTCAATGGTTTAAATTGCTGCATTTCTCATTTGCAATGCAGATGAAGAGAGGAACACAGCAGACACATGTGAGATGAGGTGTGAGGCATAAAAGGGAGCACAGGAGGCAACTGACCAGCTGAATAGCAACTGCCCCAAAGATGACCATATCCTGAGCCCAAGAAGCTCTGAGTACTTTACCTTACCTGGCAAATGGGATTTAGCAAGCATGATTAAATTAAGGTGTGAGGGGGAGAGATTATCCTGGATTACCTCGGTGGTCCCAATGTAATCATGAGGATCCATAAGGAGACAGGAGGATCAGAATCAGAAGGCAATGTGAAGTTGGAAACAGAGGGATAAAAGGTGGTGCAATGAAGGGCCACAAGTCAGGGAATGCAGGCAGCTTTAGAAGCAGGACAAGGCAAGAAAGTGGATTCTCCTCTAGAGCCTCCAGAAGGAACACAGGCTGCTAACACCCCGATTTTACCACACTGAGACTGATTTTTGAACTTCTGACCTCCAGAACTGCAAGGTAATCAATTTGTGTTGTTTCAAGCCACTGAGAATTTGTCATTTGCTACAGTGGCACTAAAAACTACTAGAAGAACTCACTGAGACATATTGAGTCTGTACAATGGCAGGGACCATTTCTAGGTAGGGCTATCTTCAGGGTGTGGTAGTACTGGATCTGGAGAGTTGACTGCCAGCATCCTTCCTCCCTCCCCCTCCCTGAACCCCAGTGCACTGTGTGCCTCCTCCACTGCAGCCCAGGTGACTCACAGGAAGCTGGCCCCATCCACACTACAGGGAAGGGGTCTGTCATGGAAGCCAGTCATGTTCCTCCTGGGCCATTCACACAGCCAGCTAGCTGCACGACAGTCAGTGCCTTGTTACTGTTCTATGAGAGACAGTAACCTAGGTTGTCCCACACACACAAACGGGAAGGGCTTTACAGAAATATCTGGGTTGTCTCTGAATGTGAACAAGAAAAGCAGTGCCCCCACTGCGGGCAGCCATCACACAGTCAGCAGGGGGTGGAAGACAAACTGGCCAGAGGGAAAGGACACATTAGGGAAAAATGGAGAAAAACACGGAGACAGTGTGAATAAAACACATTCTCTGCAAGCTCTGCCATGAGCTGCTTCTTCATGAGATTGAAGGTTTTTTTTTTTTTTTTTTTTTAATCTTTAAGACAGTTTGAGTTAGGATGAGACAACCATCCAAACTGATTCAGGAGGTCAGACTTTACGGAAACTAAGAAATCCAGATAATAAAAGTAGATGACTCACATGTGTGAAAAGTTTCCTTTCCCACTAAGGGCGGGGGGAAAACTAGAACCTTGAATTTGTGGCTATTCCATTATTCTTGCTATTTTTTATCACTCAAATGTATTTTTCAAGAATGAGGAAATTATTCTCAATAAATACAGTGATCGGGGCGCCTGGGTGGCTCAGTGGTTTGGGCTGCTGCCTTTGGCTCGGGTCATGATCTCAGGGTCCTGGGATCGAGCCCCGCATCGGGCTCCCTGCTCCGCAGGAAGCCTGCTTCCCTCTCTCTCTCTCTCTGCCTGCCTCTCTGCCTACTTGTGATCTCCGTCTTTCAAATAAATAAATAAAATCTTAAAAAAAAATAAATAAATACAGTGATGGTTCCCTGAAAATTTGTAACCAAGTAGGAACAGTCAGAGTCTCTAAACAGATTGTTTTGAATTGACTTAACAATCACAAAAATAGACTGTAAAATTTATCAAAGAGTGGGGCTGAGTTTCTTTTATATGATTTCATGCAAATTTTTGTCTACCTGATGATTTTTGGTTTTTGTCTACAGGGTGAGTGAATAAAGGTGTCTCAACATGGTCCAGAACTAATGGTGTTCCCTGGCTCACTATGAAATCCAGGGTCATTTCTGTTTCCTTTTCCATGAACTTCTCCTTCCTCTCATTTGGTCTGTTTTTCAATCGGACTGTTTGTCTTCTTCTCAATTTGTAGGCACGTCAGAGACATGAACTCCTTGAACAGCTGATGTTACAGATGCTTTTCACAGCCTGTTGCCCACATGCAGCTTTACTCTTTTTTGATATACAAATCTTTTTCAAATTTTTAAAATAAAGTGTCATGTCATTTCTTCTATGGTCTGTGGGTCTTATCTCTACCTAAGGTAGTCTACCACTTTCCAAATTTTTACATGCCCCTAGATTGTCTCCAAATTCTTTATCATTTTGTTTGTAGAGTTAGAACTTAAACCAATTTACAAGGTTAATCAATCTGACATCTGCTTACATATGTGATAGGAAGCAAGAGTTCTAAGAAAGAGAGTTCTTTCAGCTCTGAGGGATAGAGCTTAAAGTCAATATTCAATGATACTCTGTCTCATTTTCTAGAAGGAACTGGTGGTTTCTGTTTGGAACTCTGACAATTTTTTCTTAGTCCCTGAAAGTCAAATAGGTTTACGTCTGTTTTGGTTTGAGTCTGTTCAGCTAATTCTCCCTGGGACTTGAAGGCTTTATGAACTGAAGGCATGACTGTTTTTCAGCTCAAGTAAATGCTGCATTAGTTCAGTTATAACTTCTTTTATTTTCTCCTTTTGTCCTCAGGGTACTTGCAAGGTAGATTTGGACCTGACCTCAGATCTTACTTATTCGTTTCTCATTTCCATCTCTTTGAAATTTTCCTCAGTGTTCTGGGATATTCCTTTGGAAAATCAATTTTGTGGGGCACCTGGGTGGCTCAGTGGGTTAAGCCACTGCCTTCAGCTCAGGTCATGATCTCAGGGTCCTGGGATCGAGTCCTGCATTGGGCTCACTGCTCGGTGGGGAGCCTGCTTCCTCCTCTCTCTCTGCTTGCCTTTCTGCCTACTTGGGATCTCTCTCTGCCAAATAAATAAAATCTTTAAAAAAATCAATTTTGTTCTCAGCAGTGATCATTACTGTTTACAGGGTTCCTATTACATGTTACAACTAGTGAATTTAAGTTTCAAATCTTTCTTGTATTTTTATGTTTTAAAAGATTTATAAAATTTATTTGACACAGAGAGACAGAGAGAAAGTGAGCACAGACAGGGAGAGTGGCAGAGGGAAAGGGAGAGGGAGAAGCAGACTCCTCACTTAGCAGGGACTCCCCACCCCCCACCACAGGGTTTGATCTCTGGCAGACATTTAACCAACTGAGCCATCCACGCACCCCAAAGCTCCCTTTCAAAATCTTCAGTAAGTATTTTGCTGCTCTTTACTGTAACTGTATCCCCCTCAGACTTCTTGACAATAAGTTTGTCTAGCTCTGTAGTCAGTTCTTAATCAATGAGGACACGTGCTCTGGACCTCAGTTTGGTGCTCCTCCACCAAGATGCTACCTGCCACTCAGGTGTGTGAACTCTTGCAGCTCAGGCCTAGTCACACTTTTGGGAACTCTGGGGCATCAGCGAAGCTACTCTAAGGGGACCATGCTTTGTGCATAAAAGCAGGCCCCTGCCATGAAGCAGCCCCTCTCAAACCTCCCCAAGTTGTCCTTCCTTACACAGCACAAAGTCTCTAAGAAACTCCACCTGCTGGGAAAGCCCATTTCTCTATGACCAAGGACCACAAGAGAGGGAAGGTATACCATGGGCCCCACACAGAAAGAGGTCTTCACTGAAGGCCTTCTAAAGAGAGTCTGCCTTTTCTTCCAGGAATTCCATCATGGCACCTCAAAATCCTGAGATCTCTTCCACTGCTCCCTCTGAGATGCCAAGAGGCACTTGGAAGTCAAATAGGTCCTTCCCACAGCCCACCTACATGATTATTGAGGGCCTGCCTGGTGCTGGGGATGGGTGAAGGCAACACAGGCCCCTGGTCTTATGCTCTGATGTCACTGGCTCTTGAGCAAAGGAAGGAAAATGAGAGGGTCCAGGAGACTGCACACAACATCATGTTTTCAGAACATCTCCCTGGCCCCCAAGATCACCTTGTCATGGCAATGTCAGCAGGGCATGGCAAGTGCTATCTCAGAAGTCCCTCTGACACCTCAGCAACAGAGAGAGAGCCCACCCATAAACATAATCCCTAGAACCAGCATCCTTTAGGAACCAAAACCCCTATGAGTCAATTACTTTGGTATGTGTTAGTGTATTTTTACCTATGTAAAATATAAGAAAAAGAGGAATGACATACCTGTATGATTTGGGGCAGTACAGCAACTCGATTTTGAGTGTTTTGGATTATAGCTAGATACTTTTTTCCAAAAAGAAATTTATAATCCATTTAATAAAAACAATGTGAATTGCCATGTATGGAATTTTTATACTATAAATGTTTTCATTGTCTTGAGTTGTAGTAATGTACATACACTGGCGCTGGTCTCAAATGGGGGATGTCTGGAAGGAAACAGAATACATGATTAGGGGAGTGAGTGTAAGCCACCACCCTAAACAGTTCAATTTCTCACAAACATATACCTCAGCTATATATTTGATTGGATGACTATCAACTAAAACTTTAAAATTAAAGTACCAGAAATTATTAGGGATGACATTTTTTGGTAGACTTGTTTCTGATTCTGCCTTGTGACCTGACAAAGGTGGGATGGTGACTCCTGTTACTGCTTGCTTATTATAGCTATGGCATACAGCGGTGGAAGTACTAAGTACTAAGCCACTAGAAAATTTGAGAAAGGATAAGCAATTCTAATAGTAAGGATATTTTCACATACATTATAACTAATTTAATATTTTAGGACTGAAACAAATCTAGAAGAATGTACAGACATTCTTCATCATTTCAGGTACTTTAACATCCAATACTACCCTAATCAAATCCATGAGACTTTAGTTTTATAGCCTTTTCCTTGTAGATGAATCTGAAGAATAGAATCAGTATAAACTACTTTATGTCTGAAAAAATTCATCTTTGAATTTTGACTTGACCAGCTCCACAGAATTAATAACAAGTCCCTTTCTTGGTGCAGCCACATTGGGAAACAGTGTGGAAATTCCTCAAAAAAATTAAAATGGAGCTGCCCTATGACCCTGCAACTGCACTCGGTATATACCAAGAAGATACAGATGTAGTGAAAAAAAGGGCCATCTGTACACCAATGTTCATAGCAGCAATGGCCAAAGTCACTAAAGTGTGGAAATAACCAAGATGCCCTTCAATGGAT
Organism: Mustela nivalis; assembly: GCF_964662115.1. NCBI lineage: Eukaryota > Metazoa > Chordata > Mammalia > Carnivora > Mustelidae > Mustela > Mustela nivalis. The sequence continues at coordinate 102,280 of NW_028135298.1, read as the reverse complement.
GAATGGATAAAGATGTGGTCCATATACAATATGGATTATTATGCCTCCATCAGAAAGAATGAATACCCAACTTTTGTATCAACATGAACTGGTCTGGAAGAGATTATGCTGCGTGAAATAAGTCAAGCAGAGTCAATTATCATATGGTTTCTTACTTCTGGAGCATAAGGAATAACACAGAGGACATTGGGAGATGGAGGGGAGCAGTGAGTTGAGGGAAATTGGTGGGGGAGACAAACCATGAGAGACTGTGGACTCTGAGAAGCAAACTGAGGGCTTTAGAAGGGAGGCAGGTAGGGGGTTGGGTGAGCCTGGTGATGGGTATTATGGAGGGCACATATTGCATGAAGCACTGGGTGTGGTGCATAAACAATGAATTCTGGAACACTGAAAAGAAATAGAATAATAAAAAAAAGTCCCTTTCTCCTTTAAATTTCATAATCAATACAAAAAGTTACATGGTATTGGACTTGAGCTACTACTTGCTGTATGTCCAGCTCTCTTACTTTCTTTTTTTTTTTATTTTCAGCATAACAGTATTCATTGTTTTTGTACCACACCCAGTGCTCCATGCAATCCATGCCCTCTATATTACCTACCACCTGGTACCCCGACCTCCCACCTTTTATATACCTGGAGGCACTTGCATGAGGCAGACAAGTTCTCAATAAAGAACTTTAATTCAATATATTAAAGTATACTATGTTTTCCACAGTGAATATAGACTATCAAATCAGAATCAAGTTCTGAAAAAAATACCCATATACAGATAGCTACCAAATACACAGCCCGGTACCTCTAAAGGTTAGTACTTCTACATATTTCAAAAGGCATCAAGTTTTTGCTGCTTTCCCCTGATCCAAGCATGCACATTTGTGTGTATGTAAGTAAACACCCACAGACAACTGAATTAGTAGTCCACATTCACCACATGGATTAATGCCTGTTGTGATCTCTTTCCCTCCCAAATTGTTTCTGATTATTCACTTTAACTAATTTTGCCTGCTTTCCAATAATAGGGAGAAGAAAATTTGCTTCCTCACCCCAGCACCAATCAAAGGGATACTTATGTCCTGTGAGCCTTCATTTTTCATAGGGGAAAACAAACAAACAAACAAACAAAAACCCAAAAAACCCTGAGCAGTGAAACTAGAAATTCCCTCATGTTTCCTTCCTTTCTGGAGCTTACTGCCCTTAGGTTGCACAGTTGCCCAAATATTGGCCCCTCCATAAGAAGCTGTAAGTAGCACATAGTGGATGAAAGATCCAGGATATAAGGAAGGGCTACTCTGGGCAGTTGCATGGCCTGGGATTGTCTGCCTCACCACTGGGCAAGGTCTGGGGTCTGGGGTCACCGTACCTCAACACCGTTAAGAGAAGACTTCAACGAGAATGTTTATTTCAACATCTTTGCATGAGAAAATAAACACTGCCTTCAATAAACAGTTTCAATTAAAAATTAAAATTTTAAAACTTAATTTTAAATATAATTATACCAAGAAGAATCATGACACATGTTGAATTATTTTAGGAGCCACAGTCTTCCTGAGGTACAAATAAATAGTTTGTACAAATAGGTAAAATCATTTATTAGGAAACTTTAAACCTCTTACAATAAAGTTACCATTAAATATAAGAATAAAGTGACTATTTTGCTTAAAAATAAACAAAGGTCACTTTGAAAGAGAATGGCAGCTTCCCTGTGGACATCCTCTATACCCAGCCCAATCAGTACTTACCAAGTACAAGTTTGTAGATTTTGCTAACATGGTAAATGATGGAAATAAATGAGGAAGACAAGATTTTCAAAACAGTGTAAAAAGAACTTTAAAACAAGTATCTTGATTCTCCTTATTCTTCCACTCTAATTTGTAGCCTTTGGATAATATGTGGGAAAGAACATATATACATTTAAATTTTAACTTAAATGTCTACTGAAATAAAATGCTATCTTATTAAAATTCCTATCCGAAATTAAAAAAAAGTCATGGTGACAAATAATGTTGACAATCATGTAATGTAATCCTATCTTAAAACTCAAATTATGCTAAGAATGAATATTTCAAAACTAAATGGTTCACTTTGTTAAAAATATTCTTACTGAGTATTAAAAAAATCACCCAATGGTATCATGTTTTTAAACTCATTCTACTCATCATGCCTGTATTTTATCCTACCAGTTCTCTCTAATGACTTAGCATTCTTTCTTGTCTGCTCTCCTCTCTCATTTCCTTTCACCAGCACCAAAAACACAAAGACTCCAAAGTCCTGAGAGCAGACTGGAGTATCCCTTTGCCTTCTAGAAGCTGTGCATTTTGACCCTACTGGTCCATTCCACCTGCCCAATAGGCAAGATTGCCCAATAGGACAGTGCAGTCAGGAAGGGAGGCAAGGACAGAATCTTGAGGGATAGCAGAGAGAAAGAATCACCTTAAGAAAACTGGCAAGAATTCCTATCTTACATTGAGGTATTCCATCCATTTTGAGTTTAATATTTTGTTCTGATAACACAACTCTGGGTGGGCTCCGAGATGGCTCCTCAGTGGGGACACATCACCAGGAAGACCACACCATGATTAGAATTTAGAATCTTCGGCACCCCCACCCCAACCCCTACATTCCCCCAGAGAGGGGAGGGGGCTAAAAACAGAGCACATCTATGTAAGGAAGCCTCCATAAAAATCCTCATAGCAGGGACGCCTGGGTGGCTCAGTTGGTTAAGCAGCTGCCTTCGGCTCAGGTCATGATCCCAGCGTCCTGGGATCGAGTCCCACATCGGGCTCCTTGCTCAGCAGGGAGCCTGCTTCTCCCTCTGCCTCTGCCTGCCATTCTGTCTGCCTGTGCTCGCTCTCTCCCCCTCTCTCTCTTTGATAAATAAATAAAATCTTTAAAAAAAAATCCTCATAGCAGGGGTTTCAGGAAACTTCCAGGTAAGTCAACATATCCAAGTACCAGGAGGGGGATAAAACCCAGCTCCACAGGAATAGACATTCCTGTGCTTGGGACCCTCCCAGACTGTGCCCTTTGTGTCTCTGCATCTGACTGTTCATCTGTATCCTTTATCATATCTTTCATAAATTGCAAATGAAAACAAATGTTTCCCAGAGTTCTGCGAGCCACTCAGTTGAACCGGAGGAGGAGTTGAAGGAACCTCTGATTTGTAGCCAAGTTGTAGAGAAGTTGTGGGTAACCTGGGCTCCTCCTACTTATGACTGGCACCTGAATGTGATGGAACAGTCTCACAGGACTGAGCCCTTAACCTGTGGGATCAGATGCCATATCAAGGCAGACAGTGTCAAAGCTGAGTAAAACTACAGGACACCCAGCTGGTGTTGCAGAGTTGCCAGGTGAGGGAAAAATCCACAGCCTCAGCCACAGTGTTAGAAGTGAAGTGTTCTGTGTGAATATGGTAATATAAAAGCCGATGGGAGAACTGAAATGTTTGCTTGACATACACTCTCACACAAAATATTATGTATGCCAGGTCTTTGCTGATGTGATATAGCACATATTCAAGTTCTAGTGAAATATCATAAAGAGTCAACTCAAAAAACAAACAAACAAACAAACAAGCAAGCAAGCAAACATACAAAATATGGATGAGCTGGGAGAAAATAAGCAATGTTTCCTCTTTCCTATCAAGAGAAAGACCATTCCTGAATTATCCAAGATTTTGCTTTTACCTGAATAACCATACAGTTCAATAGGACTTGAAGGAAAAAGCATGTTTGGTCCTCAGCGATCCTTTCCCCTGATATGGCCGGCAAGAGTGGAGTGATTCTTGTGGATATATCTTTGCTCCAGAGTGGGGAAAAAAAGGAGTTCTTTCACCAACGTTCAAAGGGTTTTTAAAAAATGGCCTTCATTAAAATACATCTGCCCCTCCTTTGGAACCTGCTCACGCTACACTCCAGGCCAGCGAGCATCAAGGGGTTGGAAATACGGTACAAACTCCCATGAAGCCACCTCTCCCTCTAAACTATTCTTCTCTCTGCCAAATTCTGCTTCGGTCAGCCTAAGGATCAAATACCTGTCTTTGGGCAATAAAGTGATGTGCATTAATCAATCATTGGCCCTAACTGGCAAGTTCCTTAAAAACTCATGGGACACAGATGGTTGCCATGACTTTCCCAGGAAGCAGCTACTGTCTTTCCATGAATGCGGCATGAAAATACAGGGCTGGGTGAGCAGATGAATGTCCACTCGTGAAACAATCATGCTGAGGACAATAAACAGTAGTTTTGGATGGCAGATTTAAATTTCATTCACAGCCAAGAAAACACTCCAGATACATGATGTGTCTCCACTTCCTGTTGTTTCCAACATCTGAGTCCTCCCTTCCATTCCTGTTTCCACCACTTCAGTAAATGTCTCCCATCCTCATTGCATATAAAAAAGGCTCTGATTCTTTCTATTCTAATGTCTGTAAGACATTACTGTGAACAAGAGCAGGGGATAATTCCTCCTCCAAACCCATCTACGAAATAAAGGGTTCTATTCAGGATCATGACAAGCTGAGGAATCCCTCAAGAGAACTTCCAGAGTCATTTCAACCTGTAAGGCTGGCTAAAATGTTCCTCACCATCCGCCACACCAGGGCTAGGACTGATGAGTGTCTCCACCATGCAGGTCCCTAAGGATGACATGATCGCTGGGAAACCAGGCACGAGGCAAGCAAAAATCAGCACCTGCTCTTCTGCAAAGTTTGTCTGAAGTGCTTGAAGCCACAGAAGAAACAGATTGACTCCTTCAGATCTTACCTAAAAACAAAATTAAAGGTGACAAAATTAAACACATGTTTATGCAGAGATGCACTGCAATGCAGATTCAGTTCTGAGAAAGAAAAACTAGAAGTTAAAGGTACCGTTAAACTCCTGCACCAAGTTCTTAGTGACAAGAAATCAGGCGTGCTGCAAGAAGCCCAAGGGTGAAGAGTTGGGGTCTGGAGCCACAGTGCCTGGTTCCAATGCAGGCTCTGCTTTTTGCTTTTTGCTTGCTTAGCTGTGGCCAGTGGAGAACCACCAAACTTCTCCCTTTGCATCAGTCTCTACCTCTGAAAAATAAGGATGATAAAAGAATTTACCACAAAGTGTTTGCACAGGGATAAGTGACTTACAACAGTGCCTGTATCATTAACTGTCATTTAATCACAAAAATAATGCAAAGACAATCATCCTCCAAATTTACAGTGTGCTTTGAATAGGGTTTTTTCTATAATATGCTTATGTATCATGGAAAGTTCTTGAAAAATCTCCGAGCTAAATAAGACCTTAAAGACCTGGCTCAGTTATTTGACCTTGAAGCCCATTCATCAGGCATTTCTACACCAGCCCTCCTTTTTATTATTATTTTTTTTTTGCCCGTGCAGGTAGCTACCTTGAGGGCTGCCACCAAATCATCACTTCCACAAAGAACCATTCAGAAATTTCTGGAACTCATATCATGGCTGGACTTCTGGCATAAGTCCATTGTTCCTGGTGGATGCTTCCAGTAGTAGGAAATGGAACATGCTCAATGAGGGCAGGGGGTTGTGTTTGACTTGCCCACTGCCATATCTCCAGCACCTAGAAAGGTGCCTGAAACACATAGCTGGCATCCAGTAAATGTGTGCAATAAATGAGTGAACTAGACAAAAATAGATATGCACTGGTAGACGTGGCCTGTGGAGTACAGCTTCAAAAGCAGGAGAGTATTGAGAGTCCTACATGGTAGGTTGCATGGCACTGAGTTAAAGAAAATGGGTCCTACAATCAGACCAAAGGTTAAACCTCGAAAGTTGTGCGATCTTGGACAAGTCACCTACAAGAACAAAGACCCCTGTCTTCTATTGATAACAGCTGGGAAGAGAGAACCCATTTCAGAACGAAAGGGGACACAGGACGGCTGTGTACGACACTTATATTGTGGTCAAGATGGCAGTGTAAATTCACTTCATGGGGTCCCACACCATCCTCCCTCACTACCATTTGAAATACATGGTAATAAGAGATGAAATATATATATATTTTTTTTTTCAGTGTAACACTATTCGTTGTTTTTGCACCACACCCAGTGCTCCATGCAATCCGTGCCCTCTCTAATACCCACCACCTGGTTCCCCCAACCTCCCACCCCCTACCCCTTCAAAACCCTCAGATTATTTTTCAGAGTCCATAGTCTGTCATGGTTCACCTCCCCTTCCAGTTTCCCTCAACTCCCTTCTCTCCATCTCCCCTTGTCCACCATGCTATTTGTAATGCTCCACAAATAAGTGAAACCATATGATAATTGACTCTCTCTGCTTGACTTTTTTCACTCAGCATAATCTCTTCCTGGAAGAGATTATATATATATATTTTTAAAAGATTTATTTACTTACTTATTTATTTGACAGAGAGAGATCAAAAGTAGGCAGAGAGGCAGAGAGAGAGAGGAGGAGGAAGAGGGCTCCCTGCTGATGGAGGACTCAATCCCAGGACCCTGAGATCATAACCTGAGCTGAAGAAACAGGCTTAACCCACCCACTTAGCCACCCAGGTGCCCCTAGATTAAACACATATATTTTTTAAAGATTTTATTTATTTATTTGGCAGACAGAGATCACAAATAGGCAGAGAGGCAGGCAGAGAGAGAGGAAGGGAAGCAGGCTCCCTGCTGAACAGAGAGCCTGATGTGGGGCTCAATCCCAGGACCCTGGGATCATGCCTTCAAGCCCAGCCGAAGGCAGAGGCTTTAACCCACTGAGCCACCCAGGCACCCCTAGATTAAATATATTTTTTTTTAAGAGAAAAGTTAGCAAGTGAACCTCGGTAAAAAACAAAACAAAACAAACAAAACCCAAAACTGACAAACATCTCCATGAAGCAGCAACCGCAGAAATTCTCAGTGATGCACAGATGTGTAGCGACAGGAAAAGATGTCTGGAGGCTGACTTCAAGGAGGACAAGTCGCTCCCACTGGAGATAAAGGCAGACAGAAAGGCCTGCTCGCTTGCTGCCTGAAGCCACAACTTCAACTGGGCTGCGGACTTGATTGCACACCACTTGCTTCACCAAAACACTGTGAGGTTTCCAGTAGCTCATTACATCTAAACACTACTGCCTCCTTTAACAAGGTTTCCCTTCCAGATTGCCCCTGACTTACAGGGATAGGCAGTAGGTGTCCCTCCACGTGCTCCTTCCAAATTCTCTCCTCTCTCTGCTTTCTTCTGATCCACTTTTTATTTATGGGCTAGCTTTACAGGATATCCCTTCTGTGATTAAACAGGTCTTAATAATTCTACCTTTTGTAAAGGAAGCCTTCCCCAATTATTTAGATGTTGATAAATATTTACCTCTGAATCTCCATAAATCATCACTTTATATGGCACCAACATGTAGAAAATAAGAATGAAGTTACCCAATTTTCAGAATGAACCATACAAATGACAACCTACCATCTAAAGCCAGAGACAGAAAGAGAACATCTGCATAAACTAAAGTAATGCGGGTTCCTTATTCATTCATATTTATTATGCAAAATGGAAGTTTTAGGAAGATTAGAATAATGCATACTTGTTCTATTATATAGGCAACTAATCCTCTGTAGATGGTAATGTATCCATAACTCCATCTCCAATCTAGAATTTCTGAACACGAGGAGAGGGTATTAAAATCTCCTCTGTGGGAGGCAGAGCATTACAGTGTCTGGCTCTGGCCTTCCTGCTGCAGGATGAGACTTGCAATTAGTGATGGCAAATGGAATTCACAAAACATTTCTGGGCTTTAGAAGACATCGGAAAACTAGCAAAGGACTTAGAAAATGGTAGGAAAGGAAGCAGGAAGAGGGAGGTGGCAGAAACAAGTGAGCCAAAACCTGATCTGTAAGCAACAAGCTCAAGAGAAACAAATCAGGGTGCCAGAGAACAAATGCCATTTTCACTGCAGGATCTCTACAGGCCTGTGCCCTCCAGACCCCGTTCCCACCACACGGTAAGTTGGGGGAACTGAACCTGAGATTTCCTTAATAAACCAGGACCCTCAAATGGAACCAAAGTGATCCCAACCAAGAACACTCCCAGCCTCCTGGCAAAGGAAAGACAAACCCTCCAGGAAAAAACAGACAGACAAACAAAAAAACAAACAAACAAACAAAAAACACCAAAAAACAGAATTAAAAGAGATTACATCTATGTTCCAATAAATCTGGTCTCAAAATCCCTTCACAGAGCATGCAAGAAATGAGGCCACTGTGAGAGACAGAAGACTGAGGGAAAAATGAAGACTTTAGACACTGGAATGATCAGATACAGAATAGAAAATATTACATGTTAATTGTTTAAGAACACAAAAGAGGTTTAAAAATGAAGAAGGATCAAGAGCCTATCAAAAGCAACAGGCCAAGTGTGAACATGGAACTGAAGGAAGTTAAACAGGGACCAAAAATCACTGAGACGTAAAACACAACAGAAAACACACCAGAATGGTGGGGCAGTAGATGAGCCCCGAATGAAGGACTTCACAACACTGCACCAAGAAGTGAAGACATTCCCCAGAATGCAACACAAGGAGGCAGGAGAAGAGGATGAACGCCAGCTTGAGAGACACCGAACAACAGACGGGAGGTTTAAATAAGAATCGTGGGAAGTACAGCAGAAGGACAGAGTCAAAATTTCAGAAGAAAACAGCTGAGGATATTACAGAAATGATAAATCCAGAAATACAGGAAATGCACAGATACCAAGCAAGATGAGAAATCTTCAATTAAACATTTTGTGGTAAAGCTATAGAACACCAAAAACTAAGAAAAGGCTTTAAGGAAAAGGCATTTAAAGGAATGAACAGGGTGGAAACAGGGTTTAAAGCTGCTACAGTGGTAAGGAGATGCTAGTAAAATGGTACCTGTAAAAAGTGACAGGAGTATTTTTACTGCCACTACTGCTAATACTGTGTCTAATGCACATAACAACTGAAGACTGCGAAGGTTAAGCTGGAGCAGAAAAAAATTAAACGAATTATGACCCTAAAAAGAAGGATCATGTCGGGGCGCTTGGGTGGCTCAGTGGGTTAAGCCTCTGCCCTCAGCTCAGGTCATGATCCCAGGGTCCTGGGATCGAGCCCCGCATCGGGCTTTCTGCTCTGCAGGGAGCCTGCTTTCTCCTCTCTCTGCCTGCCTCTCTGCCTACTTGTGATCTCTGTCTGTCAAATAAATAAATAAAATCTTTAAAAAAAAAAAAAGAAGGATCATGCTTATGAATTTCACAACTCTGGTGATGACTTTAAAAGCATCTCTTCTTTTTATCATAGCATTTGTATCATGTCCAGGATGAGATATTACAGCACACATGATAGAATATTTTAAAACAATAGTCCATTTTTCTCAAACTCCATGTTGAAAGCAAACGACTCTGTCAAACACTTTGAAGAAGGTAAAAGTAGTGGAACCATGTTTTGTCAAGAAAGCCCAGGGAGAAAAGCAGGTAGTAAAACCAAGTAGCAGTATCGAGGAAGGGCAGCCTCAGGAAGAAAATGAACACCGTTTTCTTCTGCTTTGTTCTCTTTTTTGTTTTCTTGTTGTTGGTATCTTTTTTTTTTTTTTTTTTGGTCTTTCCCAGAAATCACTTCATATATATACATTTATCTGTTCAACTTCAGTGAAAGTTGGGAGGAAAAGGTGCCAGAACTTTTGAATGGTTGTCTTCAGCTGAGTGCTTATTTTCTTCCTTCAGTTTCTCTGGGGTTTCCCACTATTCTTCAATAAACATGTGTTGCTTTCTGGCAGGGTAAAGCCAAATGCATTTTTAAAAGAAGTAATGGCAGGTCATCCGTCCATCCAGATCAGGAGAGAGCCCATACCAGAAAAGGCAGAGAGGGTAGTACACTCCCCTCTGTGAGTTCCTGCCCTCTTGGTCTTTCCTCAGCCCTTGCTCTCTGCTATGTCTCTCCAGTCACACCCCAAACCCAGAGAAACAAAAGGACTCTTCAAAACTTAAACCCTATGAGAAGGGCCACGCGGAGGCAAGGAGAGCCCTGTAAGTCTCTGAGCCATGTGGTCTGTATCTGAGACTGCACATCTCCTTGAGCCACGTTCCATTCCCTCCATGCCTAATGTTGGCCTTGTGTTCTACAGAAGCAGTCAGGGCATCCATACACTCCTCTCTGTGTGCTTTTCTGTATACCTGATCCCATCTCAACCCACAACATCCAGCAGCATGCACCATCTGTCATCTCCCTTCAGTCAACCTGCAAATAGGTAAACACAGCCTGTAAAACCCACCCTTGTCCAAGCTATGTCTGGAGTTATGATCGTCTGTGTCTTTACCATCAAACTTTCTAAAAGGCTATTCTTGTGTGTGACCTCCATGGTATCACGCCCAGTCACTCTATCTCTATGTCTGGCTTAGGACTCCACTACTCACCTCCCATTTTCTTTCAGTACTCAGTGACAACCTCCTCGATCTACCCCCACCCCCTAATCAAGCTTGCTTTGCAACTTTTCACATCATCGAACATTGCTGACATTTCATTCCTTGAAATCTCTCTTCTCTAGACATCTGTGCAAAAATGCCTTCCTGGCATCAAAGCCACGTCCCTCCCCTTCCATCCACTACTCCTTTATTCTTCCCCTTTATCTGCCCAAGAAAAGAAGGAATTACCCTAAATCCTTAACTGTCACTCTCTCTACAAGGAATATATCCCTTGGCAACAGCATGATTGCATCTCTCTTCCCCCAAGCACCCATTCCTACATTTTGACTGTCCAACCAGAACCTACACCTGCACGTCCAACAGACACCTCAACTCAGATTGCCTAAAGCTGCACTCCTCCTCTTACCTCCTGCACCTGGCTCCCTTCCTGAGTTGCCACGACTGTTGTGGCAGTTGACACATCAGACTCAACATTCTGAAAGCACAGAGGCACCCCTAAGCCTACTGCAGCATTTTTTTTTTCCCATAGCCGAGATATAGAAGCAGCCCAAGTGTCCAGCAACAGAAGACAAAGTGGTACATACACACAATGGTATATTACTCAGCCATCAAAAAGGATGAGATCCTGATATTTACAACAGTATGGATGTACCTAGAGGGTATTGTGCTAAGCAAAATAAGTCAGACAGAGAAAAACAAATACTGTATCTCCAGGGATGAATCCTTAAAAAATGCCCTACATATTCAAGTTTTAAGGCAGGACCAGAAGCAACAGTTTTAGCATATATCACCACGATATAAAATAAAATCTTTTAAAAAAAAAAGGAAATAATAGGACAACAGCAATTAGGGTAAAAAGACTTAACAACTGTCTTGCTCAACATCACCAGCACCACACCAGCTACACGTCTGACCCCCAGACCAGCATAGCAGGTGTGAGGACAGGTCCAAGCAGAGGAAGTGTTACTTGTCACATTTTTTGAAAAATGATAAACAGAAGGGATGCCTGGGTGACTAGGCTGGTTGAGCGGCCAACTCTTGATCTCAGCTTGGATCTTGATCTCACGGTGGTGAGTTTGAGTTCCACACTGGGCTCTGCACTGGGTGTGGAGCCTGCTTTAAACTAAACTAAAATAACACCTCTGTCAAAAGTACGTGAATTCACAACTTATATGTAAGTCAAGTTCTACTTGTTCTAAGACAGCATGAAAACCAAGATGTCGTTATCAAGACAGGAAGCAAGATAAATTGTGTATTCCATGTGCCGTGAGATGACTCCAACTGCATCCAAGTCAGCCATGGCCCTCCACACATCTGCAAGAGAGGGTATATTATCCACATTAGCACAGAGGAAACCAAGGCTCAGAGAGGTTAAAAAAAAAAAAGAGTCCAAGATCATAGCATCATTTAGCAGCATAGCCAGAATGTATAGGAATTACCTCAAAACAGGCCACACTAGTGGAAGAATACCTTAGTGTGGAGTTATGAAAACCCAGGTAGAATGCTGCCTCAGAAAGGCAGATAATCAATAAAGGAAAAAGAAAGAGGCGCCTGGGTGGCTCAGTCGGTTAAGCATCTGCATTGGGCTCAGGTCATAAATAATCCTGGGATCTTGCCCTATGTCAGACTTCCTGCTCAGCAGGGAGTCTGCTTCTCCCTCTGCCTCTGCTCCCCATTCATTCTCATAAACAAACAAATCAATAAAATCTTACCCAAAAAAAAGAAAAAAATAAAGATTATAAGCTTACAATAAAGATATGAATGATGAGTCAAAGCTTTCAGTGACACACCCACACCTGCCTACAGTTCTCTGGCTAAAACATGGGTGGAATTGATGGGGTTAGAAGAACAGGAGGCACATAGGCCCGGACAGCACAGCCCCAGCAGATGCAGAATCCTGGTGTAGGTTTAGCTAGCTTTCATTGTCCTTTAAAATGTCAAAGCTAAAGAAATCTGGTAGGGTTATTGAAGTCTGATCCTGGGGGATGCCTGGTTGGCTCAGTCTGTTAGGCAGCAGCCTAACATGACTCAGGTCATGATCACAGGGTCCTGGGATCAAGTCCGACATCAGACCCCTTACCCAACCAGAAGCCTGCCTCTCCCTCTGCCTGTTGCTCCCCCTGCTTGTGCTCTCTCACTGACAAATAAATAATCTTTAAAAAGAAAGAAGAAAGAAAAAAAAAAAGAAAAGAAAAATAAAATCTGATCCACAGTATAGAACAACACAAAGGATGGTACTTTCTTGGGCTGATTTCTGTTTGTTTGATTTTAAGTAGGTTCCACAGCCAGCACGGACACTAGTGCAGGGTTTGATCTCAGGACCCTAAGACCATGAACTGAGCCAAAGGCAGACAATCGATTAAGCCACCCAGGCACCCCACTTTCTTGGGTTCTAATGGGACTTTTCCTAGGTTCTAATCCTAGCTGTACTGGCTGCCAGGGGGAATGAAGTCCAGCACCACAAGAAAAGCATCCCAAGGCAGCAGTCCTCTGCAGAAGATTTGCTGGTGGCTGCCATCATCAAAGAGTCAGTGGGTGAAGTTGTTGAAGCACAGTGGGAACAATGATAGCCACTGCCTTTTGGGTGTCACTGAATCATCTTACTCATCTTCAGGAAGCCTGCCCCTTCTCCAGTCAACGCAGCAAAAGCAAACTTGTTAGAAGAACAGGGGAGAGCGTCATCTCCCTGCCTCCCAGAAACTGAAGCAACCAGCCAAACAGTGCAGCACTGGAGTAAAAATAAAAATATGAAGGAATGTGGCTGCACCTGGGTAGCTCAGTCTGTTAAGCATCTGCCTTTGGGTCAGGTCCTGATCTCAGAGACCTGGGATCTGAGACCCACATCAGGCTCCATGCTCAGTGAGGAGTCTCCCTTTCCTTCTCCCTCTGCCCCTGCTCCTAGCTCATTCTCTCTCTCTCTCAAATAAATAAAATTTTTAAAATAAGAAATTTAAAAATAAAGGAATGAATCAAAATGCAGAATTCAGAAACAGAACTACAGATATAAAAACTACATATAAAAACCTGAAATATGACCCGGTGAGTGAGGAAGGATTATTAAATCATGATACTGTATGAATTGATTGCCAATTTTTTCTTAGAACATAGAGCACACTACACTACACGAAAACGAAAACACAAAATTAGGATTGAATACAAAAACAAAATTATCAGTGTTATTCCATCAAGTGTTTCTCTAACCTACTGATCAAAACCTCAGTTCATCCTCCAAAAGAATCTGGGCACCACCTCAGCACACATGAACACATTTTCAGGCCACAGTTCACACTGCTCCAGTCCTCACTCTAAGTCCTGAGCCATGGGCTCCTCCAGGCAAAGCCACCACCAACTAGGCCCCTGCCCTAGAAATCCCCAAACCCAACCACTTCACAACAGGGAGACTCAGGGAGATTCAAATGGGCAGAAACGTGGGACTTTGACTTTTTTTTTTTAATTAAAAGAAAAATACAGCAAGAAAAATTTCTAGCACAAAGTGAAGAGCTAATCTTTCACAATGTCGAGAGTATTAGAATTATCAATACACCATCAGTAGTTTGATAGGTCAAACAGGCCAAAAGCTGGAAACACAAGAGGAAATGCTCACAGCAAACAGACCTGAAAGCCAGGGCCTGGACCGGCTGACATGGCTCTGCCGCTTACCACAGCGAGAAAGTGTAACTTTCCTGGGCCTCAACTTCCCTCCTGGCCAGCAGGAAAGTGGCAACACCACAAAATTCTTATCTGGTCGGGGATTACGTGAAAGGAGAATGCTCAGTGAGAGCCCCGCCACACCGCCCGTCCAGCCACAGTCTGCGCCCAGTGAATGGGAATTTCCTCTACTGCAGCCACACGAAGAGCTGAAGGATCTGCACAGGATGCCTGTTTATTTACCAGTCACAAAACCACGTTCTGCCATAAACAGAGAGGGCAAGAGACCCCAAGAGATGGGAATATCCCTCACCCTTGCCTGGACCAGGCTTTCAAGACAAGTTGGAAAGCCCACAGCAGCTCTGCCACTGACTCTGAATGAGCCTTTGGAAGACAACACCATCCCAAACAACAGTTTAATTTACTTCTCTTTAAAAAGCAGTGAGACAAGGTCTTGGCCACATCTTTATAAATTAACAGCTTAGGAGGCTAAACCCCAATGATTTAGTTATGTCCCCAGCAGGCACACCTCCACTCGTGGGCAGCTTCAGGGAGAAAGGGTGCCTCCCCATCCATGAGGACACCCTCTGACATTCATCTGAAGATGCTTCCTACCCATGGGCATTTACTCCCTGGAACCCCCCCATCTAAGTTCCTCTCTGGATGCTGCACGAGGCAACTTCCTCACACCCCCATCACCACTGGTGACACCGCAGCTACCCCCGAGCCTTCAAGCAGGGTGCACCTGTCTTTGCTGCCAAGCGTCCCATCAGCCCAGCTCCATCACTGATTTCTGTACCCATAATTAATTAACTTATGCATGTATGTATTTATTTATTTTTACAGCTTCATTTATTTTAGGGAGAGATAGACAGAGAGAGAGATACAGAGAGAGCACACACACACAAATACAGGGAGATAGAACCTCCAGCAGATTCTACACTGAGAGCAGAGCACAACTCAGGGCTCAATCCCACCACCCTGAGATCATGACCTTAGCTGAAACCAAGAGTTGGATGCCTCAACGACTGAGCCACCAGGCACCCCTCTGTACCCTTAATCTTAAGAAAAGACAGACACCGCTTCTTTCTGTCAGCCACGGCCTCATAAGCCATCTGTCACACAGCCAAAGTTTCCAGAGGGTTGGACCAGGTCTGCAACACCAGTGATGCCAGAGTATCTCCATAAAACTACAATCTAGTGAGTACCAGGCTCTGCTCTAAGCTCCTAATATGGCCTTCTATTTTGTACCCCTCACAGACCTACATGCTAGGTATTATCCACAGTGCACAGAGGAGGACACTGAGGTCCATGGCTTACCCAAGCGATCTACTTTGATGTGGCAGCAGCAGGGGCCTGAACCCAAGTCTGTGACTCCAAGGCCCCTCCGTCAACTCTGTTACTCATGCAGCCCCAACACAGTCATCAAATACCTCCCTAAACCCTCATCCCTCCTGTGAAAAAGCATGGTCTTCTGCCATTTCCCAGATGGGAAGAAAGCCGGCGTGAGCCAGATATAGTGACCTGCCCATGATGGTACAGGCGATGTCCCCTCTGTTCTCCCCCCAACACCCATGTCATTCTGCACAAGGCCCCATGGGGTCCTTCATGCTTCCAGTGGAAAACTCTGGTGAGACCACCAGTCTCCTGGCAGGCCTTCAACTTGACCCTGGAGGACAGGACCAGTTAGGAGAAACCGGCTAGTTAAGCCTCTGAAATGGGGTCCTACCACCCAGGAAAACCCCCTTATCTCCAGGGCATCGCCCGTTTGAATTAGCTGGATTTGTAGAGGGCTCCACAAGCACCAGCCTTGCTGAGTCACTTTCTCTAAGGTGGTGGCTGAGACAAAAAGGACCCAGGAAAGAAAGGCATAGGCTGTTGTGGAACTCCAGTGCCTTGGCATCAACAATTAATGTGAGCAGCTGCCTCTGCTCACCAGATCTGCATTTTATGTGGGGCACACTGTTCAAAGTTTACACCCCCCATCTCTGTAACCTTCACGACAACCCCTGGAGCTCCCTGCACCATCATTACCACCTCACAGACAAGGAGACAAGGCATGAGGGGTGTGTAGAATGATGCAGCTCTGTGCTGGGGCCAACCGGGGGAGGACTCCCACAGGCTTGCTCTTCCCACTGCTGCAGAAGCAGCTGAAAACAACGAGTTTTTCCGTTTGCATTATGTAGAGTGGAAAAGTCAACCATAAAGTTTATTCAATTTTTAAATGGGTTATTCCTCAGGATAAAAACAGTTCCAAAAAATAATTTCCGAGAAGTTCAACATATTCCTCCTTCCAGGTGCCTGGAATGTGATGGAATGTTGTTAAAATAAGTTCTGGCCCATCAGTATGCCAGACAGAAACTGGAAGTAAGCTGTTGCAGGTCCCTAAAGGCTCCGTCACAACCCTAAGGAGAAGACATATAACTTTCACTGTCCCAAAGTGGTTATGTTTAAAAAAAAAAAAAAGGCACAGGTGGAACATTTTAAATTACAGACTTTCAATGCAGGGGCAGTGGGGGCGGGGGGGGTGTCCCCCAACTACCCCCAAATGTTTCAGCTATATATAGTGACTTAACAAAGTGACTCATCACAAGTACCTACAAGGCGACTGACAGGCAACTGACCGATGAGGAAGGTATTCGGACTGCTTAACAAAACCAACACAACTTAGAATTTTCATTATTAAGAAGAGAAAACCATTTATTAAACACTCGCCAGGCACCAAACCCGCTAGGCACTGTCACACGCTCTACTCATCACAAGGCTGCCAAACTCAGTGCAGAAACTGAGGCTGAGTAAGTCACCTAAGATCATGCAGCACCAGAAACTGGATTCCAACCAGTTCTGACATCAAAGCCCACCCCAGCTTGCTGCAATGCTTCAGAACCTAAGCTTTGTGATGATCAATAAACTACATGCTTAACAATGTTTACACATCTCTGTTAGAATTCAGGGAAAGGTTTTTAAAAATGACATACACAAGGGGAAAAAATAATACAGTTTCTGGAGGCAGGCTGCCCAGGGTTCAAATCTTGGCTCCTCCACTTGCAAGCTGTGTGACCTTGGACTCCTTTAGCTCCCCTGTGCCCATATTTCCATGCATTAAAATGGTAGCCATAACAGACCCTATCTCCTAAGGCAAATAAAGCATTTTGGTGTTGTTGTTCTTCTTTTAAGATTTTATTATTTATTTGACAGAGAGAGAGAGACAGGATGAGAGGGAACACACACAGGGGGAGTGTGAAAGGGAGAAGCAGGCTTCCCACTGAGCAGGAAGCCTGGTGAGGATTAGATCCCTGCACCCTGGGAGCATAACCTCAGCTGAACAACTGAGCCACCCAGGTGCCAACAAATAAAACATTGAGAATCATTCCTGGCATGAGTTAAACCTCAGAAGGTGTGGGCTGGTGCTACTTCTTGCTGGCCACTAGATAGAGTCAGCAGCCTCAGGCCCACTGTTTTAGCAACTCATTTGCATAAACAAAGCCCAGGCTCAGCCACTTTGTGCTTACCCTATGATTTCTTCCTGTCACTAACATCCCTCCTCACTCCTGCTCTGTGGCACTAAGCTCTGGGCCTCAACTTCCCATCTGTCAAATGAGGTGAGGAGCCCAGCTGATCTATCTGAGGTCCTTCCAGCTGGGCAACCTAGGGTTCTTGGTAACTCAGGGCCCAGAAATTTCAGAACCATCCTAACACAAACATTACCAGATGACACTCACTCAATTTCCTCAAATCTTCTCTTCCGTGTTATGTATAAATGCTTATTTTCATGGCAAATCTTCTCCAAGATCCCAGAGCTCCACGAGCACCCAGAATAGGCTGGGCAGGCATCCCCAGTGCTGAGGCTGGGGACATGATGGTCAGAAGCTCTGACCTCCAGGGGAGATGGATTCCAAATCAAGCTGCTCTGATAAGCAGGTCTTCCCTGTTAGAGAGGATTTCAACAGAGCACAGTTAAGAGGAAGTGCAGGTAAGAAACTCAGAACTTGGCCCACCGGACAGAGGGCAGTAGGACAGTGGGCCGGAGGGGTGACAGAGGGATTGAGAGGAATGGCATGATCAACAGAGGCCAGCCAAGGCAGCACTGATGCTCAATGTGAGAGGGTGGGCTGGGGATACACTGTGAAAATGGCTTCAAAGGCAGGAAGCAAGCCCAGCTCAGCACAAAGCAAAGTCCTGAGCAGGAACCTTCTGGGACCAGGTTGGACACTAAGGTGAGCTGAAAATGGCTGTGGCACCCAGTGCAGTCTGAATCTCACCCATGCCTCTCACAGGCTGGGTGACCCCGGGCCAGTTATGCTATGTCCTTTAATGTTTCCTAAAGGGTATATTCACTCCATAACCCTGAGCCATGTTCTCATTTCGGTGAGTGTGGGAGGCCGCAATAAGGCTTGAGACGAGAACCAAACCAGACCCTGACTTGTGCCTCCTTTAAAGTCCAAATAACCTTACAAAAGGTTTAGGACGGGAAAAGTTCAGTAGCACTGGGCAAGAGTCTGTGCTATGTGTTGTGCGCTCGCCTACATGACTTCCCACATGCTTACTAAACAAATGAGAACAATTCGGTTGGGCTAAAAAGTTCGTTGCTGGTCCTTGCTGCCTTAGTACAACCCATAATTTACTTTCAGGTTTGCTGTATTTGTACTGGCATCAGCCATTTGGCGTCATGAGGAACCATAGTTGCTTAACTAAACACAGATGTAATGTCACTATATATATGGCCTTAAGGCTTTGAATAAACTTAGCACTGTTGGACATCCTCCTCAGTGCTCCTCCTGTCCCCCATCTCTCTGCTTCTCGAGTTCTTTTCTTCATCCTCTTACCCTCATGTTCCTGGTTCATTTGTTGCGCCGGCCACGACAGGTGAGGATCTGATGGTGCCCACTATCTACAGAGATCCAATATATACAACTAGGACAGCCTGGAGGGGGGTGGGCAACCCAGGCTGGACAGGGAGTTAAGAAGGAGTCAGGAAGGGCGCCTGGGTGGCTCAGTGGGTTAAGCCGCTGCCTTCAGCTCAGGTCATGATCTCATGGTCCTGGGATCGAGTCCCGCATCAGGCTCTCTGCTCAGCAGCGAGCCTGCTTCCTCCTCTCTCTCTCTCCGCCTGCCTCTCTGCCTACTTGTGATCTCTCTCTGTCAAATAAATAAAATAAAATAAAAAATCTTAAAAAAAAAAAAAGGAGTCAGGAAGAAGTCATTCCCACACTTGAGGCATGGGTTGGTACTGACCAGAGACACTGGGCAAGAGACAGTGTCCTAGGACTGCTGTAAGACTAGCCGGGTCCAGGCAAAGCGCCTAACAGTGTGTAGATGTAACCCATCTGTAAAAGGTGGACGGGGGGTGGTGGTTGCAGCTGGTTGAGCATCTGACTCTTTGTTTTGGCACAGGTCCATTCACCTGGCCCATTCACCTGTGCCTGCATGTGTTCTGTGGTGTGCTCTTTATCTCTCTCTCTCTCTCTCAAATAAATAAATAAAAAAAAAAAAAAAAAAAAAGAAAGTCAGGAAGGATCAGGAGACCTGCTGTTAAGGTCCCAAAGACTCCACCTTCCTCAACTAGCCTCCGGAAATAAAGTAAGTGGATGCCCAGGAGCCTCCTGGACACAAAACTTTCCAATGCAAAGCTTTCAATTTCATACTGGAGAAAAGGTTGCTGTGCAAATTCAAGACAAAAAAAGCCGGCCATGGTGGGGTGGGTTTGGACAGGGTTGGTCCTGTAGGGCTCTGGCCACTAAATGCCCACTGCCCAAGCCAGGAGCCTGGAGTCTGTGCAGCCAGTGCTTCCTGAGGCTTCCACATCATAGCCTCACTCTGAAGTTTCCTCCTGGAAGCTCCTTACCCAGGGAGGCCACCTGTGAGCACCCCCTCACACAAACACCCCAGCTTCTGCCCCTCCACCCAGCTGGAGTGAAGGATCCCCAAGCCTGCTCTCTCTGGTCTCTCCTGCACAGAGAGGAGTATGTGCCCCGGAAAGGAGGGTCCCTGAGGATACCTGAGTCCTTGGCCCAAGGACAGCTGGCTTGAGAATGTGGGGTTTCGGTGCTCTAGGCACAGCAGTTCCTAGCGGAAACAGGGTAGGGAGCTCCAAGGTGGAGGGGAGTCCCGGGAGTCTGGGATCACAGATGCCAGTGGCCCCCAAGTGGAAGGGTTTCAGTAACTCCAGAGGTGAGAGGGGCCAGGGGTCAGGCCTGGAGGTGGACAAGGACCACCAACAAGGGGTAGGGGGCCGGAGATGGAAGTGATCCCAGGGTGGTTGCAGGCCCAAAGTAGAGGTGTGGGGGTGGGGGTGGGGGAAAGGGGTCCATGGGCCAGAAAAAAATGGTATCCTGGGGCTCCTGGGTAAAAGGCACTTGAGGTGGAGGGGGCCCAGTGGGGCCCAGGCTGCACGGGCAGAGCCAGCGCCTCTCAGGCTGGGGAGCCCGGCGATTCTGAGGGACAAAATTTTCCATCAAGTTCTGGAAAAGAAGCCTGTCAGCACAGGCGTCTCTCCGGGGTCCAGACGAGCCCTGTAGTACTGGGCCCCTTGATGTCAGTAGGGCCCCACGGGTTCCCTGGATACCGAGAAGTGGAGTGAGGGCTGTGGGGCAAGGGCTATGGGGCGTAGGAGCACCAGGCCGCCAGGAACCTATCCGCCAGGCCCCCCTCCCGCTCCCTTGGACGAAGCAGCAGGTGGCAGCGGGCAGCAGGGCCCCAGTCTCCCTCTCTGCCTAGCGCCCCTACCCCTCCCCAGCCCCTCAGTACCTGAGTCAGCGGGGCACCGATGCACTCCCCCGCGCCTTGCCCAGCCAGCCCAGAACCCCTGCCTTCCCGGGAGGCACTACTTGCACAGTGAGTTTGCTGGGCCCACAGAAGTCGGTGGGCGGGGCAGGCAGGTGCGGGCGAGCTGTGGCGGGTGGGGGGCGGCAAACAGCAGTGCAGGCCTCTCTGCAGGCCCGCGCGCCCTCGCCCAGCCTCCTGTTCTGTCCTGTCCGGTGAGGGGGCTGGCTGCGCCCCCTGCTGGTTCCCGCTGCTCTTCTGCTGACTCCAGGACCCCAGGCCCCGCCCAGTCCCGCCTCCCTGCTGCTCCCTGCTGCTGCTTGAGCTCCAGGCTAGGCCCGCTGCTGCTCCTGGGCAGCCAAGCTGCGGCCCCGGTGCGGTGTGGCTGGCCCTTTTCTCTCCCCAGGGCACAGTGGAGCCGCGAGGGAAGGCCTGAGGGGATCTTCAGTCTGCTCAGTGCCAGTGGACACTCTCCAGGGGCCTCTCTACCTGGTGGGCTCCACCCATGGCCATCTTGGAACCCCTGGAATCCCCTTCAGAGACCAGGTGAAGCCCTCCTTGGGGAATCCAGGCTCCTGGGACCAAGGCGAGTTGATCTTGTGTACTGCTGTGTTTGTTCCCTGGCCTGGCATGGATTGACAGTTGCTGAATTGATCTATTCTGGGGTCATCAAGGGCAGAGCAAAGAGTTCAGGGCTGGGATCCCCAGGCCTGGGGTCCACACAGGCTTGGAGCCTTCTTGGCTGTCCCTGACAGAATGACCAAAGAGGAACCCTCAGAAACATGGATCTGCCTTGAACTGGCAGAGCATTCAGGGCCAGAAAGGGGAATGTCTCCTTCGCAGAGTATCTGGAAGCCTGAAGTGGAAGATGGATTTGTCTGAGCCATGGTCATTAGTGTTGGGCCAAGGAACCCCTGGCTTGCTTCTCCTACCTGCATCCTAGGTCTAAAAGGGTGTCTGGGTGGCTCCCTCAGTGCAGCATCTGTCCAGGGTCCTGGGATCCAGCCCTGCATTTGGCTCCCTGCTCAGTGCAGATCCTGCTTCTCTTTCATCCTCTCCCTCTATTTGTGCTGTCAAAAAAAAAAAAAAAAAAGTTAAGAGGGGGGACAAAAAGGCGCGGAAGTAGGAGGCGTCTTTTCAACTTGTACCCCAAAATGAGCTGATTACCTACCAATCACCCATGAACTCAGCCTGAGATCAGAATTATACACGTGTGGATCTCTACAGGGGCAGAAGAAGCCAGTGGGCAGGTAAAGCGGAGTGGGAACTGTGAACTGATATCAGAAGATAAACAAAAGGGGGAGAGAGCTACCAGAGGCAACCAGTTGGAAAGTAATACCCCAATACAAGCGAGAGTGCCCTGCGTCTGGGGACCAGCATTAACTCGGAGACTGGTTGAAAGCACTCCAAAAGAGCAAAGCATCTCTGGGGAAATTATGGGAATCGGGGCGGCTAGGGACAGGGGCTTAAGTCCCTGGTCCCAGGACAGCCTCCCTTGGCACTGAGTCAGAGAGAGTGCGGCAGAGAAACCAGCTCTTGGTCCCCAAGCTGCCACTGCAAGGAGAATGCATGGGGTCCGTTTCCTGTGAGGGAATGGGAGCCACACCAGGTGGCAGAATGCAAGAGTCCTGCTATAGAGCCTGAGATACTCCCCTGAGAGAGATATAAAGGCCCAGCCGGTGCCCTTTGATACACGCCCTTGTTTCAGAGCCTGCACCAAACTCTCGCCCCAGAGAGGTGTGCGAAGGCCCAGCCTGGTGCTCTCGGACCTGTGCCCCATTCTCAGAGCCTGAGACCCGCGCGCGAACCTCTGCCTTCCCTGAAATTGGTGCATGTAAGGTGGGTGCTCTTAGACCCAGAAAGACCGGGCACTCCCAGCCCGGGCCAGATGGAAAATCTCAGTGTGCGATTGCTGCTTGGAACCTCTCTAGCGGTCTAGAGGTGCCCAAAGCTGCTGCTGCCGTGCTTTTGGGTACAAACAAAAGATCCTACATCCCCAGTGACAGCGACTTGGAACCTGCTCTGCCAGCAGCCAAGGGGGAACTTCTTTGGGCTCTGCAGCCAGACTGAGGCTTCTCTCTGAGAGGGAGATCAGGGTGCGGTTTGTTTTCCTCTAAAACTACAAAAACCATCAAAAGCGGTCAAAGTGAGAAAAAAAAGTGAACAAACAAAAAACCGCCAGAGAACAAAAGCCTGAAAAAACAAAAAGTTTCCTCAGAGCCCACCCCCTCGAGAGGGGCGGTAGGACTTAAGTCAGGGAACATCATTGACTGAAAACCCATATGGCAGGCCCCTTCCCCAGAAAACAAACCAAGAAAGAGAAAAAAAAAGAGAGAGAGAGAGAGAAAGTACTACAAGAGAACTACCACTACTACATAGGAAACTTTTATCTTTCATTTATTCCGACTATTCTGGTTCTTTTTTTTTTATATATATAGGTAATTTTTTTAACCCCAGCAGGATGGTGGAAGGGGTACATGGCTGAGTGCCTCCGGATCTGACCCTGTGTGACGCCACCCGGTGCCTGCAGCTGCCCTCTGGAAGGTGTTGCTTTAGTGGCAGAGCCGGAGGGCACCAAGCATGTGTGTGTCTCCAAAGTCCTGGGCACCACATCACAATGCCTTCCTGAGAAGCAGAATCAAGGACAGTTGCTGATCTTCATTCCTTCCCACCAAAGGTATCTCATAAACCATCTTTGGAAGTTGGAGCCAGGGAGCGCCTGGGTGGCTCAGTTGGTTAAGTGTCTTTCTTCAGCTCAGGTCATGATCCCAGGCTCCTGGGATGGAGTCCCACACATTTGCCTCCCTGCTCAGCTCCCCTGAGCCTGCTTCTCCTTCTCCCTCTGCCATTCCCCCAACTTGTGCTTTCTGGCTCTCTGTGTGTCAAATAAGTGAATAAAATCTTTTTAAAAAGTTTGGGCCAGGGGGCGCCTGGGTGGCTCAGTGGGTTAAGCCGCTGCCTTCAGCTCAGGTCATGATCTCAGGGTCCTGGGATCGAGTCCCGCATCGGGCTCTCTGCTCGGCAGGGAGCCTGCTTCCCTCTCTCTCTCTCTCTGACTGCCTCTCCATCTACTTGTAATTTTTCTCTGTCAAATAAATAAATAAAATCTTTAAAAAAAAAAAAAAAAAGTTTGGGCCAGGGATGCCTGGGTGGCTCAGTTGGTTAAGCCGCTGCCTTCGGCTTGGGTCATGATTCCAAGGTCCTGGGATCGAGTTCCACATCGGGCTCCTTGCTCGGCAGAAAGCCTGCTTCTCTCGCTGCCTCTGCCTGCCTCTCTGCCTGCTTGTGTGTACTCTCTCTCTCTATCTCTGGCAAATACATAAAATCTTTAAAAAAAAGAAAGTGTGGGCCATACTCTTTAGCCATTCTACTTTCCCTGGGGTAATTTGCCACCTCCCTGAATGTACCTGCATCTTTCCCAAAATCTACTTATCTTCCTGCCTTCGTGACCATAATGAGTCTATAAATTTTCAATAGACAGTGTGAACTTACACTTGCTAATATTTGCATAACATGCACCTCTTTCGATCTCAAAGAAAAGCTTCACACCACAATGGTCTCTAATCTCCAATTAGTTTCTGTTCTGGGATCCCATTGGAATTCTATGCGCCTGTCCCCTAAGATCCCATAAATTGTGGTCCAGTTTCCCAGCCAGCCAAGGAAAGCACATGGGAAATCTTGCTGAAGTATGAGTAAGAGCCAACGAAAGGGAACATATTTATCTGCCTCGAATGCTGGGACCTGAGGAAAGCAAGTTTCATTACAGACAAATCAGGAAGGAGGTGCAGATTGCTTTTTATGTCACTCTGGAGTGGAGGTCTGCTCACTCACAGCAGCTCAAAATCTTCACAAAGGACAATGCCCCCCACCCCCAAAGTCAGCTGGGGATTCTCAGAAAAACTTTAATTGAAAGTATTACGGATTCTCCAACTTCCCAAAATGCAGGAGGAACATCTACAAGCAAGACTGTCACCACTTTTAGGCAATTACACTTATTTACCTTTTTTCTTCCTAGAAAATCATCCTCTCTCCCAATCCATGATCTTCTTTTGTAACAGTTTCCTAAAGAAGGAAACAGGTGTCCTCCCATTCCAGTTCCAACCAAAATAATAAAATAAAAATCTTTAAAATTAAAAAAAAAATTGTGATTTGTTGAGACAGAGCACATATGCAGAGGGACAAGCAGACTCTCCCACTGAGCAGGAAGCCCGATTTGGGGCTCGATCCCAGGACCCTGAGACCATGACCTGAACGAAGGCAGATGCTTAACCAACTGAGGCACCCAGAAAGCCCCAAAATAATTCAATTTTTAATCACTTTGCCATAGACACTTTTGGGTGGCTTTGAAACACCAGAATCTCATTGACTTATCAGTGTCCTCTTCACCATCTCAGAAAAGGACTGGGTGCCTCTCAGAGGCCTCTCTCCCCTCCTGACCCAGGTCCCAGCCAAAGGTCCTTCACATTAGAGTATGAGGAACTGAGCGGGATGGGGTGTGGAAGCACCCTGGTGTGGGGTGGGGGGCTCTGGGGCCCTCCCACTCCCAACTTCAAAGACAGCGCCTGCTTTCCCCTGCCTCATATAGGTACCCTGGGTTTGCCCTCTTTAAGGTTCCTGGTTGCTGCTAAGGTCTGAAAATCTCCTAAGTAGCACAAAAGCCATCATGTGCATTTTGGCCACACGGGACAGAGGGAGTTTAAAGGAAGAAAGATAAAGCTCCCCAGAATGAGCCAGCAGCTCTGGGCTTCCCCGCACATCTTTCCTGACCTTCAGAACCCTGGGAAGGAGCCCCTTGGTGCAAAGTCACAGGGGGAGCCCACGCACAGCCCAGGCCTCCTGCCCCAGGTCCTCTCCAGCCATAAACTGACCCCCTAGCCCCTTCCAAACCGTCTACAGCCTCAAACCACTGACGTGCGGTTCAGCACCCATCTCCAGAGCGCAGGATGCACGTGGCTTCCCGGCACCCTTCCGTGGCCGCTCCCAAAATCACCGTGGGAATGTCGCAGCAAGGAGACAGGGAATCGATTTTTATCCTCTGGGTTGTCTTCCCTCGTAGCCCCTCAGGAGTCCCCACGCAGCAATGCCGCGTGGGCCCTACTGCTCTGAATCCACTTCCCCGGAGGATTCCGCTTTTCTTCAGCGTCTGTGTCTGCAAACCCGGCTCCTCTAACACCCCCCACCAAACTTACCAAGAACCAACGGGGGAAGAAGTTCATTTCTGGCCGACAAGCCTTTAATCCCTGAGAGCTGTGGCTGATGCAGGAGCAGCTTTTCTTCAAATGGTGATTTCGATACGAGGTCGTTTTGCCTGCCAGCCCCCAACATCCCTGACGTGTGGCTCCCAGGGGCCTCCCCGCGGCCAGGCCTGAGAGTGGAGCCCACCCTTGGGCTCATTTTCCACCACGCTGAATCCAGGCAGCGGCCCCGTCTCACTACAAAGGGTGCTGAGTAATGAGGTGCCGCCACCAGGAAGAGAGGCAGCAGGTCAGACAGATCTGGAGAATGACACTGGCCTTCAAGGGCCCCTCACAAGGGAAATACCATTAAGTAGCAGATCTGAACAGATATACTGTGTTCCACATTCACGCCGTAAGGATGGGGTTTCCTCGAGCCCTAATCAAAGGAACTCTTTCACCTGAGATCACTTGACCAATCGGTGACTCAGTTTCCTTATACTAAAAATGAGGATAACAATACATCACAAGATTGTTTTGAGGAGCACACACGTTACAAAGTGTTTAGAGGCACCTGGGTGGCTCAGTGGGTAAGCATCTGACTTCAGCTTAGGTCATGATCTCATGGTCCTGGGAGAGGGCCGTGTCAGGCTCCTTGCTCAGCGAGGAGTCTGCATGTCCCTCTCCCTCCCTCTTCACTTCCTGCCCTCTCTCTCTCTCTCTCTCAAATATATAAATAAAATCTTAAAAAAAAACGAAGTTCTTAGAACACTATATGCACATAGTACAGGACACACAAGCACTTGTTAAACAGATAAAAGGGTACAAGAGGCTGGCTTCCCTTCAGATTTCTAATAGGCTCCTGTCTGGGGGTCTCTAGCTCTTAGGAAGTGGGGAGGCCGCAGAAGCCCAAGATTGTAGAGTTCCTCTGAGGCCAAGTTCAGTTTTCTATGCAGGACAGAAAACCTATAAAACACATCCCAGACTTGCTTCGCTGCCTTCCTAGTAGGGAATCCGTTCCCTCAAGAGTGGTCCAACCTCTCTTCCACTATTTGGGATGTAGAAAACGTTTAGACATTTCTCCATTGGTGCTGATTCCATCCTCATTTTTAACAATCTAGCTGTGTGTTCATCTGGTCTTCTGTTAGTTCCTTTATTCAACAAACATAGAGGACTCACCATGTCCTAACTGTGACCAAGACATCCAGCATCTCATCCCACAAAGGAAACATATTAGCAAATGTGGCAGCAAAGAGGGATGGGGTAAGGCAGTGGCATCTGAATCAAGATCAAACTAACAAGCAGAGCCTGCCATGAAGAACATTCCAGGTATGGGCCCCATAGGCATGAAGGCGGAAATGAATAGATTATGTGCAGACAGCAGGACAGGGGACTAAGGGGACACTGGAAAGGAAGGCTGCGGAGCAGCTGTCGGCATTGGAGGCCTTGCGAAGGACTCTGGAATTCCTTTTGGTTTCAGCCAGAAGCTACATGAAGGTTTAAGCGGGGAATCATCAGATTAGCTTATATTTGTAAAAGATCGCTCCTCTTCCACAGAAGAAATGGGGATGGGGTGGGGGTGTCCACGAGCCTAGAAGCTGGAAATGGAAGCAGATGAAGTTTCCAATATCCTGGCCAAGGAGTGAGTCTGTCGCAGTGAGAGTGTCAAGATTTGCAGTTCAAAACTTTTTAGTAAAGTGGCTTATTAAACACACAGCTAACTATTGCCCGGGGTTCCTACTTTTGTAATAAGTTTTTTCTGAAACTCAAAAAGGGGAGAGGGGCTCTCTGCACCACGTGCCAGTCAGGGCGGAACATCATCGTCACATTACAGGGTGTTTTCAGAGCCTGTTATCCTTTTAGTACGACATCCCTCCCACCCCGAGACAACACCGTGCCTCTTTCCGCCAACAGAAGTTGAGTTTTTCCCTTTCCCTCTTCCTTCTTTCGAGGGCAGAGCTCAGGGCTTCTCCAGAGATTCCATCCTAAGTTCATAGATCTCACCGAGCCGACCACATTCCCCTCCCTGTGGGCGCCAGGAAACGCCGGAAACATCTGTATCTGCACCTGAACATGGGACCTTGGATCCCAGCTACAGTTACTTGTGCTGTGGTAACAAGGACATCATGTCGCGTTTCAGGACATTTTCGTATATAAGGCCTCGGGTCGGGATGCTCAGGGTAGGAAATGGGTGGGTTCGCCCCTGGGCAGAGTGGCATACCTTCTCTCTCCTCCTGGCCTTTGCCCGAGTTGGAGATGCCCTGTTCCTTCCTCTTCACCTGAGTAATCATTATCTCTGCTTCCAGAAGCAGCTCAGGGGGCCACCTCCATCCGAGGGGCCTGTCTGTCAGTGAACCAGGGAACAAAGATGGAAGACAGGCCCAAGCTGCCTTCCTAAAGTGGGGTTATATTTGACACTTTAATAAACCTCAGAGCCTGAGCCTCTCTGCTCTCAGACTGGCCAGGGTGCAGCTCTCACTCTTACCAAACCCGTCCACCTCTCCTCCCCCCACCGCGGGGCACAAGGGTTTTCTCTGCCCGGCATCTATTTCCAGGCCCCAAAAATCATATCCCATTGTTCCAGGCCATCTGAACTCATGCTTAATAAACCATCCACCTCACCCTTCCGCCACCACCCCGAATTTCCCACAGGGAAAGACTGTTTCAAGAAGAAAAGGAAATTCTTCATTAGGGCTGGATTTTAAAAGCAAGCTTCCACAAAAAACCAGAAAACAAAATTGGGTATAAATACCATCCAATAACCACTAAATATCTTTGGTTAAAGCACCTGCCTGCCTGTGATTCTCAGGTCCAGATGTGAGCTCAGTGCACATCCAAAGGAAGCAGAATTTGAACCTGATGCCAAATGACAAATGATCCTGAACTTCATGACCATTTAAGTGCCACAGTGGCTAGACTAAATTGCTCTGATGCAGAATTTCTCCCAAGTATAGGTTACTGAGAAACATAATATTGCTTGAAAATGTATTTAGGTGCGCTCATCCTTCTCAGACCAACACTCATGGGCTCTTAGTCATAACCAGGCTTAAGCTAACACGATTCCCCTATTTTCCCCAGAGAGGGAGGGAAACAAGAGGACATGTCTCTCATGTTCCAAGATCAAAAACTGGATCACAGCACTCACAGCATCAAGTCTGCCAAACCAGAGCTCTGGGTATGTACAATTCTTAAAGAGCTAATTGAATGGAAAACAGCCATCTGGGGCTGGAAACCCTTATGACATTCCTGGAAATGTATGGGCTTTAAAAGGATTATGCAGGGTGATGTGACTTTCAAAATTCCCAAACTCTGAACTGAAGCCTAAATGAGAATATGTTAAATTCACCCATTCCAAAACACAGCACAGTTGACTCGGACCCTAGAGCCCAGCTGTAGCTCAGGGTGTCCACACTGCAGCCTGTCTGTGGGAGGTCTGCAGACCACTCCCTGCTGAGAGAGTCCAGCCAACCCAATCAGCCTACCAGCAGGCTGTGGCACAAGGTCCAGATCCTAGCCCAGGCACCAGCCAGGGTTCCCTTTGGCCTGCCCTCTTATGGTTGAACAACAATCATGGAGAGCCACAGGGAGAGCGGCATTGGGTCCAGTATGGCCACTCCCTGGTCCTCCACAACACTGGTTGCACACTCTTCAACACAAGAAAATGGTGTGCAGAAACAAGGGCCTGCCACAGTAGGCTGTCGAGCAAGGAACAGAAAGCATCAGGGGACAGGTGGGACTGCTGGCTGGTCTCCACCTCTCCCAGAGGGCAGAGGCTGCAGAGCTTCTGCAGGCTAAGCAGAGACATGTCAGAATTACCTTCCCAAAAAGTAGGCAGTAAAGGAGGATTTCAAGCAGCCACAACCACCAGCAGGCCTGCGACCTCCAGATATCAGGGGCTTGACCATGACCGTGTCGGTAAGCAGAACACACAAGTGCCTTCTGGAGCGAGAGAAGACAGCTCAACGCTGATAACTGGTCCTCTCACTCTTCTCTGCTCTCAGCAAGTGATCCTGAAAGGGATGGACAAAGTTGGTCAGATTCACTGGAGAAAACACGAGCCAGTGAAGACGTCCCGGCTCGCACTAGGCCTCCCTCCAAAGGCTAGCTGCCCCACCCCTGGCACCTGGGTAACGCTGCTCTGGGGCCATCCACACAAAACGATTTACGTACCCCCCACCCGCAACAAACACACACAGACACACACACACACACACAAGCTGCATCGGGCTTTAGGAACCTAACTCAAACGCACCCCTAACAACAACCCCACAGGTGTGACTGGGTTGGACACTCCCAGCAAGGGAGGGAAGGCCCCCCCCTTGGGTCCTTGCCAGCGGCAGGGTGCCACCTGGGCCTCCGCCTCATCCTCTCCATCCGCGGGGAAGTCGGAGCGGCCCCCACCAACCACCACCACGCAACCAGATTGATTCTCGCACTTCAAATCCCCGCTGCCAGGGCCCCATCTGTGTGCTGACCGAAAAGCCGCCCTCAAGCAGCCGGCCCACGGAGCGTCTGGAGTTCTCCCAGCCCCGCGCTCACGCCTCCCCAGGCAGCCCCCGCACCCGCAGGCCGCGCCTTACCGCCAGTGTCCACGAAGCGCGGGGGCGGGCGGTCCCGCAGCGTGGCACTCCAACCCGCGCTGGCCTCGTCCTCGTCGGACTCCTGCCCTTCGGGGGCGTAGGGAGGCAGCGGGGGGCGGGGGGGGCCGGGGCGCTCGTGTTGGGCGTCCGAGGAGGCGGCGGAGGAGGAGCGCGAGGCGGCGGAGGTGCTGTAGAAGGCGTTCCCGCCGCTGTCCGGGCTGGACTCGCCGAACACTTCGTCCCAGATGTGCAGGCTCTCGTGGCGCGCCAGGGCCGCCTCGAGCAGCGCCGGCGGCCTCCTCCGCGCGCTCCCGCCGACCTGGGCCATGGCCCCGGCCGCCGCCCGCGCGCCCGCCCCCCAGAGCGCCTCCCAGCCGCACGCGCCGGGCACCGGGCCCGCGCCGCGGCCCGCCGCCCCCCACCAGCGCAGCCCGCAGCACAGCGCCTGCCGCCCCACGCCCGGCTGGCCCGCCATCTTGGCCGCCTCGGGCCCAGCGCCGGAGGAAGCGCCCTCGGAGCTCCGGCGCCGCAGGCTGCAGGCCGCGGAGGGACGCAGGGCGCGAGGGCGGGAGGCAGGGGCTGCGGCCGGGCCCAGGTGCCGCCGCTACCGCCGCTGCTGCGTCTCCTCGGCGCCCGCTGCGTCCCCGCGCGCCCTCCCCCCGCACCCCGCGCTCCCTGGCCGACCTTCCCGGGCGCGAGCCGCCAGAGACCGACCCGCCTCCTCGCACCTCCGGCCCGCCCGCCGGCCAATGGGGAGCAGGCCGGGGCGGGGCCCGAGCGGGGCACGCCCCACACCCCTAGGCCGAGCTGGGCAAGGAGAGCAGCTGCGGCGGCGGTGGCGGCAGGGGGGAGGGCGGCCGGTGGCTTCCTCGCCTGCGGGACGTGTGGCCCGGGACGGCCACCCGCAGGCCCCGCGCGGCCCCGCAGGGGGAAGGGAGGAACCGAGTGGGTGTCGGGGGTTGGGGGGGACGCAGCCGGTCTTCCCGCCGCCCCAGCCGGCTCACGGAGCGTGAAGCCCGCGCTCTCGGTCCCCTTCCGCAGTCGGCACCGGCGGCGGCGGGGAGCTGTCCGCCCCGGTGGTTCTGAACCAGGCGCTGCGGAAATTCCAGGTAGGCGCCGGGCCTGAGGGTCACGATTCCCGTGGCTGCTGTGGCTGCTGCTGCTTCGGTGCTCCACAGCCGGCTGTCCCTTGAGCTCTTGCAAGCACAAAGGCTATCTGGCTTCCGGGAGCCTTGCTCTAATAAGGAGCCCTCCTCGCTGGTTCATTCCTGGGGTCAGGTGGTGACTCAGTCTCGCTTCAATACCCCTGTAATTTGAGGGGGTCAACATCCGATCTTAGTCATTCCTTCCGTCTTTGACCTTTGACATCTTTAAAATCAAAATATTCATTACCTTCCAAATATTAATTACTCTAACACCACCACTGCAACATCTTCACCCATACATTTGACACACTTGTCTGTTAAAGTACGGCACAATCACCCAGGCTTCAGTGTTCTGATAAACAATAGATCAGAAAGGTTTCATCCATCCCTCTGCCTTGGCCAGGAGTGCGTGGCACTCATTCCATTGATGACAATACACGTGATCAGGCGTTTCTTGCTCCTCTCTCCCTCCCACAATAATGCAATAAGTCACAATGATGGTAATTGGGCCATAAAGTCACTTGCACTCTGAAATAAAATAAATCCACAGAGATGTGAAGGGCTTGCAAATCCTACTGGGTATTAACTAAATAAGGATTACACGAAAGGGAAAGGCATATTGCTATTTCATGCATAAAGGATGCAGATGCATAAAGGGTGAAGATGTTGGTACCACCAGGTAAGGTCGTTCTAACAGCAGGTGAGCAGCTTCTGCTCTCGCCCTCCCCTCGCAAGCCCCTGTTTCCTCCTCCCAAACCAGAGTCTCTGTACCAGCATGAATTCCTGATCATCACTGAAAGATGATATATAAAAAGGAAAGGATTCACATGACATTGCTTTGTATATGAATTGGCTGATATACGTGAAGTTGTTTGCAAAGCATTTCAACTCCGTTGGAAGAATTGTGTCACAGAAAAGAACTGGTTTCCAGCACTTCTCTATACTGTGTTAACCAGGGAAAGATTCTGAAGAGAGTTCATACAGGTAATCAGACTTTAAAAGGTCATTGACACATAGATTAAAGACGAAAAGTAAGATTGCGTAGCTCAAGTTCAAATTCTGCAATTAGGAATTCTGTAATACTCCTGTAAAATTTAATGACATATATTTTAAAAAATAATTGAAAGGGATCAAAACACTGAAATACATAGGCAAGAACTCCTTCTCTTCTCCAGGCAGCCAATGAAAAAGTCAGCAGCTAAAGTAAGTATTTTAAAAACAGTGGCTAGCTTTGCTACCCAGAGGAAGCAGGAAGTAGAGCAGTAACAGTTACAAGGATGGAATCAGTCTTCCATTGTGCCAAATCTGCATTTGTATGGTGCTAATCCCAAAGAAACCTTAGAGTCTTTGTGCTTATGAGCTCTCAAGTGCTTGTAGCTCACAGAGCATGCAACACTGGGAGAGGATTATATGGTCACAAAAGAAACAGACTGGGAAATCAAATTGTTATCCAAACCCTGGCCCAACAAAAATGAGATGGCTATGTCCATTTAGAATCAAGGGTTTAGCAACCAAGTGCTACTTTGTTTAAACAAATGTTTCCGACCAAGAACAGTAAAAATACTTCAGCCTTTAAAAACAGGTGGCTGATTCTCCTTGTGAAAGGAGGGGAGGAAAGGGAAGAAAACAACTGGAAAACAAAAACCAAAAAACTTTCCCATCTGCTTGGCAACCTCCTACTCGATGCTATGATTATGGTTCTACATCATTAAGTTTTACAAGTAATGTTTTCTGGGAGGATAATTATAGAACCAGCATTATACTGAGATCTTTTAACTTTGAGTCATTTAAACACACCTTCCAAATAATACAACTTTGTAATATAATTAATTTTAAGATTAATTATAATTAATATTGAGCTTTTGGTTCATAGTCTGCACAAAAGGCTCCAGGGTAGTAAGAACAACCCATTTCTGTAGTAGATTCCTTAGATTCCTTAGGCTTTGTTAGGCTCTTGTGAAACTGGGGATAATAGCCATATTTCATTGAGTCTTGGCCTCCTTTCCTGGTATAGTTTAATAAGAAACAAAAAATGCTACCATTCAAACTATGATACAATGTTTTCTTTTCATTAATATTTTAATTTAAATGTATTCAAAAAGCTCTTTGGTAAGTATTTAGACAGATTTTTATTACATATGGCCTTAATGCATACATAAAATAAAAGTTAAAATTTTTGGTTAACGTTTTTCCAAACCTCACATTAAGAATCTCACTACTTTTATTTACTTTCTAACTGAGAGATTTCAGTGCCCAGATTTTTCTCACAATATGTTCCTCTGAGCCACCCAGAGCTTTTGTCATGCTGCACTTAAAAAATTATTATTAGACATATAGCTGACATCCAATGTTAAATTAGTTTCAGTTGTACAACATAGTAATTTGACAATTCTATACATTACTCAGTGATCACCAGAGTAAGTATATCATCACGTCACCATATAAACTTATTATAATATCATTGGCTGTATTCCCAATGCTGTACTTTTCATCTCCAGATGAGAACAGGAAATTATTTTATTTATTTTATAACAGGAAATTTGTACCTCTTAATCCCCTTCACCTATTTCACCCATCCCCCATCCACCTTCCCTCCCATAACCACCAGTTTGTTCTTTGTATTTAAGAGTCTATTTTTGTTTTTTTTTTGTCTGTTCACTTGTTTCTTTTTTTATATTCCATATAGACGTGAAATTACAGGGGCCCCTGGGTGGCTTAGTGGGTTAAAGCCTCTGCCTTTGGCTCAGGTCATGATACCACGTTCCTGGAATCGAGCCCCGAGTCGGGCTCTCTGCTCGGTGGGGACCCTGCTTCACCTGCCTCTCTGCCTGTCTCTCTGCCTACTTGTGATCTCTCTCTCTTTCAAATAAATAAATAAAATCTTCAAAAGAAAAAAAAAAGGAAGTGAAATCATATGGTATTTGCCTTTCTCGGTCTGACTTATTTCTCTTAACCTAATACCTTCTAGATCCAGCCATATTGTCACAAATAACAAGATCTCATTCTTTTTTATAGCTGGATAATATTCCATTATATATCTATATACACCATATCTTTACCCATTCATCTACTGATAAACACCTGAACTGATTCCATATACTGGCTATTATAAATAGTGCTGCAGAAAACCTAGGAGGGCATATATCTTTTTGAATCAAGTGTTTTTATTTCCTTTGGGTAAATATCAAGTACTAGAATTACTAAAGCATATGGTAAATCTATTTTTAATTTTTTGAGGAACCTCCATACTGTTTTCCACAGTTGTTGCACCAATTTACATTCCCACTAAAAATGTACAGAGGTTCCTTTTTCTCCACATCCTGGCCAACACTTGTTCTTTCTTGTCTTTTTAATACTAGCCATTCTGACAAGTATAAGGTGATAGATCTCCCTGTGGTTTTGATTTTATTTTCCTGATGATGAGTGATATTGAGCATCTTTTCACATGTCTATTGGGTGTCTGTATGTATTTTTTGGAAAAATGTCTATTAAGTCCTCTGCCCATTTTTCAATTGGATTATATGTTGGGGTTTGGGTTTTTTGGGGGTTTGGTGTGTGTGTGTGTGTGTGTGTGTGTGTTCTTTACATATTTTGGTTATTAATTCTTTATTTTATTTATCATTCACCACTGTATTCTCCCATTCTGTAGGTTCCCTTTTGGTTTTGTTGCGGGTTTCCCTTACTGTGCAAAAGCTTTTTATTTTGTTGTAGTCTTAATAATTTATTTTTGTTCTTGTTTCCCTTGCCTAAGCAGACATACCCACAAATAATGTTGCTAAAACCAATCTCCAAGTGATTACTGCTTATTGTCTTTTAGGAGTTTTATGGTTTCAGGGCTCTCATTTATTCATTTAATTTTTTTTTTTTAAGTAAGCTTTACACTGAATGTGGGACCTAAACTCACAGCCTCAAGAATAAGAGTCACATGCTGTAAAGGCTGAGCAAGACAGGCACACCTCACACTTCACATTTAGATCTTTGATCCATTTTGAGTTTCTTTACGTGTATGGTAAAAGAATGTGGTCTAGTTTCATTCTTTTGCAAATGGCTCTCCAGTTTTCCCAACACTGTTTTTGAGAAGCCTTTCTTCTGTTACATATACTTGCCTCCTTTGTCAAAGATTAATTGACCATATAATTGTGGATTTATTTCTGGGCTCTCTATCCTGTTTCCGTTGATTTATGCGTATATTTTCTCCCAGTACCCTACTGTTTTGATTACTATAACTTTGTAGTATATCTTGAAATCCAAGAAACTGATACCTCCAGCTTTGTTCTCCTTTCTCAAGATTGTTTTGCATGCTACACTTCTTATAAAAGTATTCTGAGGTCATCCATTCTGCTTGGTTTGATGCTGGTAGGGTTTCTCTTTTTCTTTTTTCTTTTTTTTTTTTCCTTATCTGAGATTTTCATATAATAACCAGTTTATTTTCTTTCTTTAAATGGTCCTCAAAAGGCCTGTGGCTTGGCATGCCAAGGGATGTAGATGATCAGTTGTGCCCTAGGAGCAGTAACCACATGGCACAGGGTCAAGCTGTGGTAACCTTATAGGGACTTCCACCTGCTCAGCCCCAACTATAAGACAATTCCTGACATTGGAGATGTGAAAGAAAATGGGAGGGGAGGGGCATCTTAAAATCCATAAAATATGGCCTATTGTCTCCTGTTTGTACTTTTACAATTTCTGATTTTGCAAATGGCCAAGCTGCCGCAGGGAACAAAAATGAGGTCCTAAGGTGGCAGAGACTGACCTGGCCAGCCCTGTACTGCACAGGCTATGCGTTACTGGATCAGTATGAATGGAGAAAGCAGGGGTGAGTCAGGGAAGCTGCTGCTTCTCCCTACATTGCCTTCATCACCCACAGGGAGGGGGCCCAAAGCCAAGCAGGACCTCCTGGAACTGAGACAGGGGAGGGGAAAAGAAAGCTGAACGATGCCACAGCTGCTGAACCATGACCAAAATATGGGGGAGAAGGCTGGAGGCAAATGTGCATGGTACACCGTGACATTTGGAGTCCTAGGTGACATAGAAGCTTAAGGATCCAACCTTGCTCAAACTGATTTTACATGATGATTTTATCTACTAATCAACCCAGAGATGCAGAGAATGAAATAGGGCAATACTATAGAAAATGCTTGAGAGAAATCTCTCTTATGATTGAGATAACCTGATATTTCCATTGATTCATTCATTCATTCGTTCAACAATTATGTACTGAGTATTATGTATCAAATCCTCTTCTGAACACAGACTAAATAAGGAAAAAACCCACAAATACCATTTTTATAGCACATGCATTCAAATAGAAGAGAGAGAACAGACAGTAAATAAATAAATATATAATATGTCAGCTGTTGATAAGAAGTCAAAAGTAGAGAGGGACAGAAACTATGTTGATTGTGATGGTGCTGGTGCTGGCTGTGTGTGCAGTTAAGGGAGATTACTCTGATAAGAAGACATTGGCAGATCCTTGAGTGGATTCAGAGAACAAGACGGGTACATTTAAGAAGAGGAAACAAGTGCAACGCCCCAAGAAAGGCACGCACTTGCTGTACTCTGTTAAACACTAAGGAGGCTGGTGAGCGGAGGCAGAGACAGCTGAGTGAAGAGGTAGGAGATGAATTGAAAAGGAAGTTGAGTGTTAAATTTTGTGAGACTGAATTTTGTATTGAGTGAAGTGGGGAGCCATTGGAGATCTTAGAGCAGAGAAATAACAAGGTCTGACTTTTGTCTTAAACGGATTGCTTTAACTGCTGAGTGGAAAATAAACTAGAACAGAGCAAAGATGGAATCCAGAAGAACAGATAGGAGACTATTACAATAACTCATAGAAGACGGTGTTTTGGACCACAGTGGGAGTAACTGAAATGTGGAGAACTGGTCAGATTTAGAATATATTTTGAAGATAGAATCCACAGCTTCTACCAAAGAATTAAACGTGGGCAGTGAAAGAAAGAGATGAATCAAGAATGACTCTACAGTTTCCTGTTTGAGCTATTGCAAGACCAGCAGAGCTCGAGAAGAATAAGAGCTTGGTTTTGAACATGTTGGGTTTAACTCATCTAGGTAGATCTGGAAAGCAGGCAGTGGAAGAAAGCTCAAAATCCAGGTCTGGACTGGAGGTGGAGATGTGGAGTCATCAGGAGATAGATGGTAGAAGAGGGACAGTCACCAAGGACTCAGTGTAGACAGAGGAGAAGTCTGAGGTTGGGTCCTGGAGCACATTCATACTCAGAGATTAGGGAAATGAGAAGAAACCCCAAGTGGAGGGGCTTGTCCTCACTCAGAAGGGATTGGAGTAAGGGTTCCACCCAGGTAAACTTAGTGGGATTCTGTGGGTCTTCTTTCCTTACCGATTTTTCTTTTCAAGAGTTATTTGAGAGAGAGAGAGAGAGCAGGAGCACACACATGCAGGGGGAAGAGACAGAAGGAGAGGAAGAGAATCTCAATCAGATTCCCCGCTGAGCATGGAGCCTGACGTGGGGCTCGACTCCATAACCCTGAGCTCATGACCTGAGCCAAGATTCACACGCTTAACCACTTAGCCACCTAGACACCCACCCAGTTTGTTTTTCATTCTTTTTTTAAAATATTTTATTCATTTATTTATTTGACACAGAGAGAAAGAGAGAGAGAGAGAGATCACAAGTAGGCAGAGAGGCAGGCAGAGGGAGAGGGAGAAGCAGGTTTCCTGCTGAGCAGAGAGCCTGATGCGAGAGCCCGAGACCCTGAGACCAGGATCTGAGCTGAAGCCACCCAGGTGCCCTCAATTTACTTTTCTCAGTGAAGTCATCAGAAGGTCGGTCATCAGCTGTATCTGATGGAAGGTGTTCAATTCTCACTCTGAACAAAATGGCTGTACATTAGAATCACTGGGAGAATTTTAAAAGCACACTTATATCCAGACCCTAATTGGATATTAATCTAATTGGTTCTACACCAATTAGATCAGGTCCTTTGGAGGTGGGCACTCCTGTGTTTTAAAGTCTTCCAGGTGATTCAAAAGTGTGGCCAGTGTTGAGAAGCCCTGGCTTAAGGTTGGAGGAAAGAAGATGTGGAATAGTCAAAATATTTCACGAGAAGAATGGAGATTCTGTCGGTCAGAGAAACATACTTGGATTTGTGGCTGAGAATTTAATGTGAAAGGGGCGCCTGGTAGGCTCAGTGGGTTAAGCCGCTGCCTTCGGC
The DNA here is from genome assembly GCF_964662115.1 of Mustela nivalis. Taxonomy (NCBI): domain Eukaryota; kingdom Metazoa; phylum Chordata; class Mammalia; order Carnivora; family Mustelidae; genus Mustela; species Mustela nivalis. The sequence goes on along the minus strand of NW_028135298.1, from coordinate 63,399 downwards.
TCAGGTCATGATCTCAGGGTCCTGGGATCGAGTTCCACATTGGGCTCTCTGCTCAGCAGGGGGCCTGCTTCCCTTCCTCTTTCTGTGATCTCTTCCCTTCCTCTCTCCTACTGTGATCTCTCTCTGTCAAATAAATAAATAAAAACTTAAAAAAAAAAAGAATTTAATGTGAAAGCTTCCAGCATTGTTGCTTTTCTCACCAACCACTTTCAGCTGCCAGGGGCAGACATAGGGTGGACAGAAGTTTGGGTTTTTACCAGGGTGGGGTTTTATCAGGTATGTATGATGTATGATGGAGGTGAGAGTATGGGACAGGGATTATAGTTATGGGAGTGGACTCTGTGCCAGCTGCGGAGGCCTGTGAGAATTTGGGGTAAGGATCAAGAACCACAGAAAATGAAATGGGAGCATGCCTGGATGGCTCAGTTGGTTAAGCAGCTGCCTTCGGCTCAGGCCATGATCCCAGCGTCCTGGGATCAATTCCCACATCAGGCTCCTTGCTCGGCAGGGAGCCTGCTTCTCCCTCAGTCTCTGCCTGCCACTCTGTCTGCCTGTGCTCGCTCTTGCTCCCTCTCTCTCTCTGACAAATAAATAAAATCTTTAAAAAAAAGATTCTCTTCAAAAAAAGAAAATGAAATAGGTAAATGGATTCTTCTGAGTGACTTAGATAATTAATACTTCTTGAAATAATTTAGTGCAGCCAGACCCCTGCAAAGCAGCACAAACAACTCTGATGAGTGCTTCAATCTACCACTTCTTCCCAGGGCTTCAATCAATTGCTTTCAACAAGTGAACATTGAGATATTTAGAGCAAAGGAAAAAAAATAAATATTGGAAGTTCGCATTTTTTTTAAGATTTTATTTATTTATTTGACAGAGACACAATGAGATAGGGAATACAAGCAGTGGGAGAGGGAGAAGCAGGTTTTTCCTCTGAGAAGGGAGCCCGATGCGGGGCTGGATTCTCAGGCCCCTGGGATCATGACCTGAGCCAAAGAGCAGATGCTTAACAATTGAGCTACCCAGGCTCCCCTGGAAGTTAGCTTTTTACATTCTTGGAAAATGGGATTTTGTACATTTATGTCCTTTTTCTGTCCCCTTGTGGATATTTTCCCTCTTGAAGCACACCCAACCCCTGCTCCACAGTTGTCCAGTAAAAGAAAGGGATCTGAGTGCCATCCCCAAAGTTCACTTGCGTTTAAAGGAGAAACAATCCTGGGAAGCTGTTTTACACAAAAGAGTAGATTGCTCAGTTGTAGAAACTCAGGTATTATAAGAAAACGGGAGAGATATTCGTTACTAGAAGGGGGACTTGCTCAGCGTTTCTAAATTCACATTGGTAGATTGTTGAACTGTTGTAGGCTGAGTGTTAAAATCACATCTTTTCCTCCGTTTTCTTACAGAGACAATGATGGTTCTTCCAAGATTGTCTGTGAAAGGCTAGGCACCTGCAAAACCACACATTTGACCTGAGCCATCACCCAAGTAGAATGTAATCCGCTCTCAGATCATAGGAGAAAAGAGAGAGAGAGAGAATCCCAAGAAGAAACACTCACGTCAGGATTTTCATCAAATTTAGTGCACGTCTCACCATTTATCTTCATTTGCGGTAATTTTTTAAATAAACACTAATGTCGAATTGCCCTGCGTTACAACGAGCAACTCAATTATCAGAAAATCACGAGTCTCCAACGTTTGTTCTAATTACTAAAGCAGAAGAGTGGACAGAGTTTAGAAAATTTTCAACAAGGCTTAAACAAGAGAGATTTTCCACTTTTTTCTAATCAGGTCAACATAGATACCACTTTCCCTACAACCTTGTAGGCAGTTGGTATTTTTCAGAGATATCATTTGGTTCTTTATAGAAGGCTTAAAGTTGGAGGTCCATAAAAACGATAATCAACTTTTATGTGTGCCTTCTATAGGCCAGGAACTGTGCTAAATGAACAGTATCTAATTTAATCCTCCTAACAAGCCCTGTGAAGTCAATACTACTGACTATTCTCACTCCAAGGGGGGGGGGGGGGCAAAGCAGATGCTTCGAGAGTTGAACTCGGTTTTCCAAGTTCATACAGCTCGTATATGATGGAATCAGGACTTGAGCTCAGTCTAATGCCAGGTTGGACCCTCAGTGGCAGCTACTGTAGTTTTTTTGACCGTCACCTGCTTCCCTCCCCCACCCCCGCCCCCATCTCATTCCCATTTAGGGATAATCAGCCATACCTAAATGACAGTGGCCAGGCAGGAAGGGTGGCTACTGGGTTTAATTATTTATATCCAGGGGGAAGAGCCGCCTCGCCCCATACGTTCTGCTTCAGCTCTTGCCCTGCCAGGGGAGTAGTCATCCTTCAAACCATCAGTGTTAATTGCGGCAGGGGTCACACCCAGTTTACTAGTCATGCATATTTCTTTCAGAATACCTAAGTACCATTCCCTTGGAGATGAGAAGAAATGATGGGAGGGATGTTAAAAGGGACTCCCAGAAATATTTCTGGACCAGTCATGATCACTAGCCCTTATGATACTCTTGGAGTCATTTTACTGGTTCTTGAAATGAGTGCACTTGCCCTAGGATGGCTTGGCCCCTCCCAGTAATCAGAAGCTCCCAGAATGGGTCAAAGATTACTTTATTTGCTATAATTCTGCAAGTTGAATGTATCTCTCAGCCATTTCCTGTGAATGCTATTATGGGGCAGGCACAGGGGGATGACTATGGGACAGAAACATATCAGGTGAGAGGGATCCTATGCTTTTGTATGAAGGAGAAGCCCATTCTCCTTGGTGATGGGAGTTTTCCTTCTGCTCTGACTCCTGCCCAGCCGGGATCAGTGGGGAGCCTCCTCCTTTGGGCGACAGGTCTCTTTCTTTCTAAATCTTCTTTTTTTGGGACAAAAAGCAAGACTACCCTTCTTTTCATCTTTCAGCTTTTTCATCCTGGCCAACGACACTCAAACACCCTCGCCCCTAATTTGGGCTGCTAGACTATGCCAAGAGGCCACATACTGGATATATTACCTCAGGCCCAGTGTTTGGACTTCACTGAACCTTAATTGTAACATCTGAGAAGGGTTGGGGAGGCGGATGTTGTGAGGATGCATTAAGACAATGTTAAATTTTTATCACGGAGTCAAGAAAGATCTCTTGTTAGGAATGTGTTCAATCTTACCAGGATAGAGGGCAAAATAGCATTTTACATATATTTTTTTAATAAAGTATTTCTTTTTTAAAAATTATTTATTTGACAGAGAGACAGAGCAGGAATACAAGCAGGGGAGTGGGAGAGGGAGAAGAAGTCTTCCTGCTGAGCAGGGAGCCCAATGTGGGCCTCCATCCCAAGACCCTAAGATTATGATCTGAGTGGAAAAATGACGCTTTAAGGACTGAGCCACCCAGGTTCCCTGCAAAACAGCATTTTTTAAAAAGATTTTATTTATTAATTAGACCGACAGAGATCACAAGTAGGCAGAGAAGCAGGCAGAGAGAGAGGGAGAAGCAGGCTCCCCACTGAGCAGAGAGCCCGATGAGGGGCTCCATCCCAGGACCCTGGGATCATGACCTGAGCTGAAGGCAGAGGCTTTAACCCACCGAGCCCCCAGGCACCCCAGAAAACAGCCTTTTAAACAATATTTTTATTTTTATTTTATACATATATGTGTAAACAGAGAATTGAATGTATACATATAAATATAACTTGTAAACACATTTGATATATATTTATGTTTATCCTAGGATGCAACACTGCCCTCCTGAGCAGCGCAAGAGGGTGGGTTTTTACAAACAGCTTGACCCAACTGAACGGCCTGCCTTGCGCTGCTGCTTAAGAGAAAGCCTTGAGTTGGGAAAGGTTTGGCAAATACTGAGAAAAACCAGTCAATTAATATGTTAAAAACACTACCCAACCACAGTATGAACCATTTAGACATATGGCTTTAATTTTGACTTTAGTCTCCAAAGCCTAGGGGTCCCTGGGGAAAGGGGGCAGAGGGAGAGAAAGGACCAGCTTCTCTGTGGGCCAGGTTTCTGGGGTTGCTCCCAGCCCTGCCCCCAGAGGGAATGCCCCCACCCAGGGCTTTGCTCCCAGAAGGGCCCCTCCCCCAGAAAGCCCCTTCCCAAATGGCCCTGACCTTTGGCCACACCCTCAGAGGTCCCATTATCCACCCCCAATCCCCTCACACCCCCCTACCCTGCCAAGCACCGCCCTCAGAAGGGTTCTAAGGTGAAGTCAGTGTGCTTCTCTCTCAATGTCTAGGAATTACTCAGTTTTATTTTTGACTTTGTGCTTTTTGAGCGAAGTGGGTGGTGTAAGGACCTACTTTATATTTTTATATTTTAGCCAGAGGCTTCCATTGAGGTTACACAATAACCTTGTTGTTTAACCCTTAAGCTGTCCCTGCTCCCCTTCTCCCAGGGGACTTACTTAAAAACAAGTCCCGGAAATCAACCTCAGGTAACAAAGCCCAAATACAAGGGTGGGTCAGGCCAGGTAAGACATCTGATCAGTGGAGGGCTGCATACTGTCTCCCGAGCTACCAAGGAGTATGGGTCCCGCCCTTTGTGAGTCTTTTGGGCGAAAATCCTAACCAAGGTGATAGGCTAGGTCAAATATCTACTAAAAGGTAAGATGTAATTCAATTGGTCACCTAGCATCACTGTGCAGCTTTCTCTGTGTGTTACAATTTCATTGGCCACCTGTGCATGACCAGGCCCAACCGCATGGCCTATGTCCTTAAAAGCTAGTCTGTAAAGGAGAGAGGGGTTGACTTCTCTGTAAGAAAAGCGGCCCTGGCTGGTCAGTTTGATTCTTGATGCTTGGTGCAAAATAAAGCTTTGTTTGACCTTCGCTTTGTATCAGTCTCGCTCTTTTAATCATGGACCCATTATTGGGGCATAACAGGTGGGATAGTGGAGCACGTACATAGTGGAGGGGACAGCCCACTGTGGGTATCCACCATTCCTTGCCTGTACTGCTCATTTGCATGTACTGCTCGCCCTGCCCGGTGAGCACAGCATGGAAATGGACACCTCGTGAGTGGTGGTCAACGAGACTCACTGACCACGTGATGTCTATGACCGAGTCAACCGGAGCTCGCCTTCCCTACAGACCAGAGCTTGCTCTGAGCACCGGCAGGAGGCGGTGGCCTCTTGTGAGCAGCCCAGAACCCTGTCTTGTCCTTTCTCACTCATGTCACCTCCCTGTGTTAGCCAAGCCTTGGAAGTGGTGACTTAGGAGGGAAGGGAAAGAAAGGCAGCCCCTGGCTCCTGATCCTGTCAAGTTCCGTACTCATCAGGAAGCCGAGGGCAGCAGGGTTGGTGGAACAGGTGTGAGTCCCCAGGTGAGGTAAAGATGGCAGAGCTGGTCTTGTGCAGGATTTCTACGGTTCTGATAAGAAGAGGGCACGTGGGTGTGCCCCAGCTGTGGAATCCCTGCGTGAATTATTTAACACTGACATTGCACCCTGCGAAGATGAATGGCATAAATCATGCCCATAATCACATCATAAAATTTTTATTTGCTTGGAATGACATTAAATGCAAATAGAAAACAGCAGCCATGCCCCTTCAGAAGACAGATGATGGAGGAAATGAGCTTTCTATTTTAGTACCTTTAACAAACACTTCCTCCCTGTTTTTGCCCAAAGGGCCCTATATCTTCATTTTGCATGGGGCTTGTAAATTATGTAGCCAGCCCTGGGGACAGCTGTGCAGTGTCTCAATGACCCAGTGCAGGGAATGGCAGGAGCCTCCCTCCTTGATACAGTAGTATTACACAAGCCCCTGAAGCTGAAACAGAACTTCAGGATAAAGTCTGGGGGGGAGGTCCTCAAATTTCTGAGTCATGGGCTGTCATAAACAAAATAACAGCCGGGTGGCTTAGGCAACATACAATTTATTTTCTCATGGTTCTGGGCGCTGGAAGTCCACGATCAAGGTGGCAGTAGGGTTCGATTCTTCAAACGTCTCTCCTTGGCTTGCAGATAGCTGTGTTCTCCACTCTGTCTTCAAAGGATTGTCCTTCAGTCTGTACTGTCTGTGTCCTAATCTCTTCTTCCTGTAAGCACACCAGTCCTGTTGGCTTGGTGCCCACCCCCAGTGAGCTCGTTTTCCCTTTATCACCTCTTTAAAAATCCTGTCTCTGAATACTGCCACATTCTGAGATGCTGGGTGTTAGGACGTCAACGTAGGAATCTGGGGGCATCCAACTAAGCCCATAACAATAGTCAAAACTGGATCCGAAACTGAAATTTAGACACATTTTAAAATGCTAAAAGTGTATATATATAATTTTTGTGGTAGGCCTGAGATGGTTGGTAGGCTGAGATGTATTTGTAACCTTTGAGGGAAACATCCTTTGGAATGATCAAAGAGAGCTTCTATGTAATTCCATACATCCACAATTAAACCCCAGAGCTTTTTAATTTGGAATTTGGCTGTTTTGTGCTTGGTGGTAACCAAAACCAGCCTAGGGCTTTTCTTTTGTTTTGGCAGAAAAGTAGGAGGCCGAGGACTTGAGCATTTAGACATCTTGCTGCTCTTTGGTTTAATTAAGCTCTTGGCTCTGTAGAGGAGAGATGATGTTCATTACATGTCATTGGCCACAATGTTCCTTTTTTAAATTGTTGTTAACATTTGTGTTATTTTTCAGTATAAGAGACAAGCTTTATCTTAGTTTGGGCTGATGTAACAAGAGCACCATAAACTAGGTGCTTTAAAGACATACTTATTTCTCTCAGTTCTGGAAGCTGGGAAGTCTACGATCAATACCCTGGAAGATTCCGTGTCTGTTCAAGTGCCCACTTCCTGGGTCACAGATGACCATCTTCTCCCTATAACCTCCAAGGTGGAGGAGGCGAGGGATCTCTGTGGGGTCTCTCTTATGGAGACACTAATCTCGCCCATGAGGACTCCACCCTCATGACCTAAACATCTCCCAAGGACCCCATCTCCTAGTTATGTCCCTTTGGACATTGAGTTTTCAACTTATGAATCCTGGAGGGATACACTGTCTACAGTGAGCTTCGTCAAACATCTTTTATGTTCAAGGCACTGTTTTTTGGCAAAATTAATCATTTCCTACACATCCTTTGAAGCAAGAGTATTTCTGCACTTTGCCTTCCTTTAGAACCTTTCTCTAGAGAGGATCCTAAAAAGTTCAGAAAAGATGCAGAAGAAACCTGCTGGTTAGCTCGTTTTTCACAGTAGAGCAGAATTCATTTTGAAGTAGGTTAATCTTAGAAATCCAGGCGAAGACACTTCGCTTGAAAATCATCTCAAATGATCAGTTAGTTTTGTTAGTATGAGTAATAGTAACTATAAGATCAATAGAACAACTTTTTGTTTTACTGTGGGCCTACTGTGTGCTGGGTACCTCGGGGCACCTGAGTCGAACCATCTCGTGATCCTTTCAACAGCCCACTGAGGTTCACACTGTCTTCTCCTCCACGTTATGGATGAGCCTTAAGTCTGGGCCATAAATGACACAACTTTCCCAAAGCCATATTGCTACTGAGGGGCCAGCTGGGATCTACGCCCACTCTGGTGCCAGAGCCTGTGATTGCAAACGTGGGCTGCACTAGCTGTTCAGAACCAAGGACTGTTCATGGAGGTGACACAGCTAACCCGTGAGACCCACCACCCTTTTCCCTAAGGTCATCCCGGTACAGCCTGCAGTGATGGCCCGAGTTAAGCATTTGAACTTGGTGCTGCAGAGGGCGTGTTTTAGGGACAAGATTGGTGTTAAGGGGGTCTAATGAAGCCCAGAGGGAATGGAAGGAAACAGGACTTGGGGAAATATCTGGGTCCCTGGAGCTGTGATCTCCTTTTATTACTGTGCACCACTCTTTCACAAAAATAAATAAATACATAAATACATACATACATACATACATACATACATACAAAAAATATTTGCCAACATAGCACAAATTTAAGCAAATTTTTGATAAATTATAAACTCTACTACTCTACTAAATTATTATAAAAGGCATGCAAAAGCTAAACAGTTAAATGGATGACATGAAATATGAATAAAACTTATAATATTTTCTTCCAGCCCCTTTCTGGACTATTTGTCAAACTCCCTTTGGAGAAGACTTTTTAAAGATTTGTTTATTTATTTATTGAGAGAGAGAGAGACAAGATGTGTGTGCACATGTGAGTAGTGGGGGTGGGGCAAAGGGAAAAGGAGAGAAGCAGACTCCCCATTGAGCACAGAGGCCTCACTAAGGGCTCAATCCCATGACCCTGAGATCATGATTTGAGCCAAAATTTTGAGTCAGACATTTAATCAACTGAGACACCCAGGTGCCCTGGAGAAGTCTTTTTAAGAAAGAGATAGGACACTGGATTTATAGCAATAATTCCTAGAATTAATCTTTAAAAGTGGGAAGATAGAAATGGTTTTTTTTTAATTTTTTAAAGATTTTCTTTATTTATTCATAAGTGATGGGAGCCAGAGGCAGAAGCAGGCTTCCCGCAGAGCAGGAAGTCCAGAGTGGGACTTGATCCCAGGACCTGGGATCATGACCCTAGCTGGAGATAGACGCTGGAGATACTGATAAACCAAACTTTAGGGAAAAATACTGAACTTTACTGGGAAGATGAAGCAGAACAACAGCATATGGCAGCAACATGAGTTTTAGATAGTTGTTGGTCACCCAGAAGGCTTAAGGTGGAGAGAAAAACAAAAGGCTGTAGTGACCCAAAATTGTCCGAGTTGTGTAATTTGACCCAGGAACTTCCGGGTGACATAAAGATTTGTTTATTTATTACACGGACAGCGCCATGTGGGGACAGAGCGAGGGGGAATGAGAATTCCATACAAACGTGTGAGTGGCTCTTCTCCCATCTCCAGGGGGGAAGGAAGAGATTGGGTTTACTCCAGTAAGCATGGTGATGAGTTGGTGAGGAAGGTTGACTAGATGTCTGGACACCTGAAAAAGCCAGCTAAGGGGGCTTCCTGGCCATCTTGTCAGTGTCTTATTGAAAGCTTGTCATGTGCAAGACTTTCTTTTAACAGGTTGCCAGGTGAATTGATGTACAAATCAGACTACCGGCCGCCATGTGTCATTGCACAGTGCCCTGCAACTAAGGGGATGCCCTTAGCATTACAGACATCGTTCTGTCTTTGTTATTTTGAAATTTAGAAAATATCTTATTAATTTGTTCACCCCAAAGAGGCAATTTATTGCTTACTATGACAGTCTTTTGGTAGAGGACACAAAACTGCTTTCTTTGTTATGAAAATCAATGTGTTACACCAATTTTCTGAAAGATAGAAATGAATTGCCTCCTTCCAGCTGGGTCAGGACATAAGTGTACCCTATGTATTGGTTTTTCAATAGATTCCATTTACAGATTGTACATGTCTCTCAATACAGAAGACATTTGCTCTATTTATGTGTAGAACATTCCCGAACCTGGTCCAGGTTGCGGATGAAACCGTCACTCTGACAGGCAAGGCATAACAAAGAAGAGTTTTCCTGTAAACAATATGTGGTCATGGAAGGAATCAGCACTGCAATTCGTGGCTGATTCCAAAGGCTCTAAGAGGTGGTAGATGCACAGGCAAAGTGGTGACTTTTGCAGAGGAAGCAGGCTGGGGAGAGATAGCAAAACAGAAGTTTGAGAGGTCCCTAAAATCTTCTCCTGTGGGATTATTGGCCATTGAGCTTGAGAAAGGCTATGGTGAAAACTTGAAAGAGCATCAGATCAAACCCTTGGCCACTGGAGGTTGAAACTGACATGAGCAGCACTATCTCTATTCTTGACCCAAGGCCACAGGATGACAAGCTTTGCTTTTTCAATGTGGTCTCAAGTCTCTATACTGCCCTATAAAGAAAATAATACAAATAAATGCTGAGAGTGTAAAGTGTAAGCAGAGCTCCCCTTGGCCATTTCCTAAGTTTTGTCCACTCCGAAGTGAGTGTCACTTTGGTGAGTGCATTGCAGGAAATGGCCTTAATGATCAATGGCAGACCTCCACTCCAGAGTGACATAAAAAGCAATCTGCACCTCCTTCCTGATTTGTCTGTAATGAAACTTGCTTTCCTCAGGTCCCAGCATTCGAGGCAGATAAATATGTTCCCTTTCGTTGGCTCTTACTCATACTTCAGCAAGATTTCCCATGTGCTTTCCTTGGCTGGCTGGGAAACTGGACCACAATTTATGGGATCTTAGGGGACAGGCGCATAGAATTCCAGTGGGATCCCGGAACAGAACCTAATTGGAGATTAGAGACCATTGCGGTGCAAAGCTTTTCTTTGAGATCGATAGAGGTGCATGTTATGCAAATATTAGCAAGTGTAAGTTCACACTGTCTATTGAAAATTTATAGACTCATTATGGTCAAGAAGGCTGGAAGATAAGTAGATTTTGGGAAAGATTCAGGTAAATTCAGGGAGGTGGCAAATTACCCCAGGGAAAGTAGAATGGCTAAAGAGTATGGCCCAAACTTTTTTAAAAAATTGTATTCACTTATTTGACACCCAGAGAGCCAGAAAGCACAAGTGCGGGGAATGGCAGAGGGAGAAGGGGAAGCAGGCTCCCCGCTGAGCAGGGAGGCAAATGTGTGGGACTCGATCCCAGGACCCTGGGATCATGACCTGAGCTGAAGGCAGACACTTAACCGACTGAGCCACCCAGGCACCCCCTGGCTCCAACTTCCAAAGATGGTGTATGAGATACCTTTGGTGGGAAGGAATGAAGATCAGCAACTGTCCTTGATTCTGCTTCTCAGGAAGGCATTGTGATGTGGTGCCCAGGACTTTGGAGACAGACACATGCTTGGTGCCCTCCGGCTCTGCCGCAAAAGCAACACATTCCAGAGGGCAGCTGCAGGCACCGGGTGGCGTCACACAGGGTCAGACCCGGGAGGCACTCAGCCACGTACCCATTCCACCATCCTGCTGGGTTTGGAAGAGCGCTATCTAAGTCCCTGCTGCCGAAGGACCATCCAGAGTGACATGTCCCATGGGGCATGCCGGCATTCCTTTACCCCTTCAGGTTATTGGCAGCAAGGCTGGAAATTTTTTTAATTGCCTGGGAAAATGATAGCAAACAGCTCCAAAAAGGAGTTTCAGAACGCAGACTTCATACTATGTTTTGAGTACATTTCATTCATTTGGCAGGTACTGACAGGGTGCTTAAGTGCCAGGTGCTGCTGCATTAGAAACGGACTTGAGAAGTTAACAGGAGGGGGCTCCAGCCCTCAACCAGCACATAGTTGATCAATGGATGCATGTGACAGACAGAGCACTGTGACGGGGAGTACTAGGTGCTGTCATAAGAAGGGTATGCCTGGAGTTAAAGGAATACTCGGGGGGAGCCAGCACCAACACTCGGGGAGAGCTGTGGGAAATATGATGGATGCAGATGGCTCCAGGGGAAACCAGAGAACTGCTCAGATCCCTCCTTCTTAACAGCTCCAAGTGCCCGCCGCTTCAGAGTGGGGGCTGGGCGAGCAAGGAGCTGGGGTGGTTGCAGCGATGCCTAAGTTCCGACCTCAAGCCCCTGCACTGTTTCACCTGTCCCTTTAGGAGTACAATGACATAGGATGTCACCAACGGAGGATCTACCCCTGCATCCTGGTACTGGGAAAGCACGCGAGGGCTGCGGAGCTGAAAGCAAGAGTTGGTAGTTCCAGTAATGTGTGCAGGGTTTTAAAAAACTATATACCGGAAAATATCCGGTCTTATTTGCATGTGTTTGTATCATGCACAATTTTTAACTGCAATCCTCCTTTTACCTTCTTCCCTGTTGTTAAGACTCTCCTCTCCTCACCGCTGCCTTTGTCCCTATAATACCTGTTGACAGCCTGGTGCTCATCCATGAGCTCATTCGCCTCTATCCACGCACGCATGGGGCTCTGTCACTGTTTAACAAATATGGGCTCATTTTATCTACCTCTTGATCTAGTGCTTCCCAGTTAATAATCCCTCCTGCATAACGTCCTTCTGTTTTTATCTTCATTTTTATAAAGAATGGCTGCTCACCTTTTATCAGGTGCCTTTATTTTTTTTATCAAATGCATTTGTTGCTATGGTCTTAAGAGTTTTTTCACAGTTAATTTAGTGATGAGGTAAATCTTATTGATTTTCTGGTCTTGAGCTCCCTTTATTTTCCTGGAATGAATCCAAGTTGGTCTCAGGATATAGTCCTTTGATAGATGCCTGACTTCTGTTATTTGCTAACATTAGTTCAGTTTCTGTTAACTAATCTGTTAATAGCTTTTTAATAGCTTCCCCGTTCCTCCCTCTCAGGTTTGGGTATTAAAATTATGCTCAGCTTCATCAAGTGAATTGACTTATTATTGTTTAATTGCCTGTTGCCATTTAACAGTAAAATGACAGTTATCCAGCTGCAAACCTGTCTGATCTTGGAACTCATCTTCTTAATTTTCCATTCTTGAATCATTTGGATGATTTTGTTTTCCTAGGAAATCATCGTTTCTTCTAGGTTATCAAATTGATTAGTATAAAGTGCCTTGCAGTTTAGTGATTCTTTTATATTATGCATTTGCTTTTATATCTCTGTTCCCAATCCTTATCTGTTTTGCAACTCTCTCCCTCTCTCTGTCCCCTCCTCCCTGAAACCCCCCTTTCCCCATTCCCCTTCCCTCTCCCCACCTCCTCCCACACCCCATCTTCCCCCTCTCTTATCCTTAATAGGGCATGTGAAGTTTTTTTTTATTATTATTATTTCATTAATCTTTCATAGAAACAACTTTGAGTTTATTTGCCCCTGATATTTTTTATTAGTTTAAAAATTTATCTTTATTATAACTACTTCCTTTCTTTGGATTGAGCTGCCCTTTTATGATGGGTTTAATTGAGTACTTTCTTTTATTTAAAAAAATGTTTGAAATTGAAGACATTTGACACTAAAGTCTCCTTAGAGTATAACTTCTGGTGTCTCCTGTAAGTTTTGGTATGAAATAGTCTCCTTTCCATTGCTTTCAAGATTTTCTTCAGTCGTCTTATGATTTCTTCTTTGACTGAAGACTGTATTTCTTAACTTGTATGTACTTTCAATTTTTTGTTACCAGGTTATCTAATTCTGATTCTACCGGATTGTGATCAAAGAACTGTTCTTTAAATCTTTAATTTGGAAGGCTTGTAAAGGTTTCCTTTGTTGCCTAGTATGCAATTAATCTTTACAAATATGGCTTTCCTTAGGTGTAAGAAAGAAATGTTTTCCGAGGGAAATAAGGATGTCTATTTTCTTTTTCTTTTTAAAGATTTTATTTATTTATTTGACAGACAGAGATCACAAGTAGGCAGAGAGGCAGGCAGAGAGTGAGAGAGAGGAGGAAGCAGGCTCCCCGTGGAGCAGAGAGACCGATGTGGGGCTCGATCCTAGGACCCTGGGATCATGACCTGAGCCGAAGGCAGAGGCTTTAACCCACTGAGCCACCCAGGTGCCCCAGGATATCTATTTTCTGTGTGTCCTTGTTTTTCCCTCCTTCTAGTAGATACTCCCATTTGAAAAGCTAAAATTTTACCTTGTTATTGCATTTTTAGAGTCTTCAGGTATTATGTTGTTAGAGGTATACCTGCTTATACCTTTTACATCTTCTTTCCAAACTCTGCCTTTACAAATGTCCCTCTTCATCTTAGTACCTATAACTTTAGACCCAACTTGTCTGCGATGAATTTTGCCATTCCGGCTTTCTCTTTTGCATGGTATCTCCTCACCTGATACATTCTCAATCCCTTTTGCATTTTAAGTATGTTTCTTGAACAGCGTGGATCTGTAACCTCCTGATAGGCACTTTAATAGAAAAAGTCAGTCTGTACACATTTAAATTAATGATAAACAGTCATAATTTTATTCCTCCCATCTTATTTTGTTTTTATGTTCCCCATTTTTGATGTTTTTAATCAAGTTCATTCTTTTTGTACTTGATAAATAGAGAAGTTCTTTGCATTTTTTGATGACAGCTTAATTGAGATATAATTCACAGGCCATACCACTCACCATCTAATGTGGACAATTTAATGGCTTTCACTATATTTAACTATACTATACTGAACTACCTACACATTTTCATCATCCTCAAAAGAAAACTTTAGCCATCACCACCAGTCTTAGGCAACCGCTAATCTACTTTCGGTCTCTGTAGATTTAGCTATTCTGGAAATTCCATATAAATCAAATTATGCAATACGTGGTCTTCTGTGACTGACTTCTCTCAATCAGCAGAATGTTTTCAAGGCTCCTCTGTGTTGTGGCACATATCAAAATTCTATTCCTTTTCAAGGCTGAATAATATTCCACAGGCTGGATGGATCACATTTTATTTATCTCTTCATCAGTTGATGAACATCAGGGTTGTTCTCACCTTTTCGCTATTACGAATAAACCCTAAACCTTCATGCACAAGTTTTTGTGTGGGCATAGTTTTTTTCTTGGCTCTATACACAGGAGTGATATTGGTGTGTCATATGGCAACTCTTTGTTCTGCATTTTGAGGAGCTACTAAACAGTTTCTAATGTGGCTGCACCATTTTCCAAGCCCACCAGCAATTTACAGGTTCCAGCTCTTCACATCCTTCCAACACCTGCTTTTGGGGTTTTTGATAGTTGCCATCCACGTGGGTGGGAGGTGGTATCTCACCATGGTTTGGATTTGCATTTCCCGAATGATTAGTGATGTTGAGCATATTTTCACGTGCTTATTGTCCCATATATTTTATATATACCTTATATGTATCTTTAAATATATATTATATATTTCATATTTTATTTATATTTAAATACATATTTAAGAATGTAAATATATTTACATAAATATGTTTATATAAATATATGATCATGTAAAATATATTTACATATACATTTATATATTAATGTATACATTTGAATATTAGAGAAATGTATATTCAAGTTCTTTGCTCATTTTTTAAGAGATTTTATTTATTTATTTGAGAGAGATTTATTGAGAGAGATCACAAGCAGGCAGAGAGGCAGGCAGAGAGAGAGGAAGAAGCAGACTCCCTGCTGAGCAGAAAGCACGGGGCTCGATCCCAGGACTCTGAGTTCAAGACCTGAGCGGAAGGCAGCAGCTTAACCCGCTGAGCCACCCAGGCGCCCCTCTTTGCTCATTTCTTAACTTGGTTGTCTTTTTATTTGAGTTGTAAGAATTCTTCACACAGTCTGAATGCATGTTCCTTATATATGACCTGCAAATATTTTCTCCCATTTAGTGGCTTGTCTTTTGACTTTGTCAATGGGGTCCTTGGAAGCACAAAACTGGGATATTTTGGTTGAGTCCCATTTATTTGTTTATTATTTTTTTTAAGTTGCTTGTACTTTGGTGTTTGGCTGAGGAGCCGTTGTTAGATTCAAGACCACTAACATTTACCTTTGTGTTTTCTTCTGAAAACTTTATCATTTTACTTTATTTTTATTTTTTAAAAGATTTTATTTATTTGAGAAAGAGACAATGAGAGAGAGCATGAGCGAGGAGAAGATCAGAGGGAGAAGCAAGCTCTGTGGAGCTTGGAGCCTGATGCAGGACTCAATCCGGGAACTCTGGGATCATGACCTGAGCAGAAGGCAGCCGTCCAACCAACTGAGCTACCCAGGCATCCCGAACTTTATCATTTTAATGCTTACACTTATGTCTTTGATGCATTTGGGGTTATTTTCTCTGTATGGTGTGAGGCAGGACTCCTGTTTCATTATTTGCATGTGGCTGCTTGGGAGTAAAATACTGTTCTTACCCCCATTGAATTGTTTGGCAGTCTTGTCAAACATTAGTTGACTGTAATTTATTTTCCTTTTATTTTTCCCCATTGAGGCATTTCACGTGCCATGTATATTATATTTCTAGGAAAAAGGAATCCCAGGATTTTCCCTCCTGCCTGGATTCTTCCTTCTTCATGGTGCATGATGCCAGAAGAATTTTTCCATGCAGTGAAACCAAACTGAGGGGATGGAAATATTCTGCCACTTTTCTAGATCTTTCAGTTATACAAGTCTAGGGCTGGTCATGCCACACTTGTTTAACTTGCCCGTGAGGTTCACAGCAGTTTTCCCAGCTCTGTGGTCATCAATAATTTCAAATTTGCCAATGTACTCATGCTTTGTCATCACAGTGAGGAAACGGGATGTTGACTTTGGTGGAGGGCCTCCTAAGAACCTGGCCTTCGCCCCCCCTTTCAGCAGTGTTAATGTTCTTGAGGGCATCTGTGGGACATTTGTTCACACTGTTACTGCGGCACGGAAAGATGGCAGAAAAAGCTTTTTTCCATTTTATTAATATTTGGTCTTGTTCTCCTCCCCTTTCTCATAACCGAATGCGTATTTCCCCTTCGTCATTTGAAAACTGCATACTGTTCTCCAGCTGTTTTCCCCAGACGAGACCTTGTGTATCAAGAATCCTTATTTCACGGTTATTATACACAATCTTAAAGATTTATGACTGTCCACTTATTTTACACATGCATACACACGAAGCACTAAATACGGACTTTATCTGAATGGCTAAATGTTGGCCAAGACAGAAGCCAGTTGTAGTGGGAACTGATAGGATAAAGATATAGTCTGAAGTTTTTGTTCTTTAAAAAAAGCCTTCATGGGGCGCCTGGGTGGCTCAGTGGGTTAAGCCGCTGCCTTCGGCTCAGGTCATGATCTCAGGGTCCTGGGATCAAGTCCCATGTCGGGCTCTCTGCTCAGCGGGGAGCCTGCTTCCTCCTCTCTCTCTTTCTGCCTGCCTCTCTGCCTACTTGTGATCTCTCTGTCAAATAAATAGGTAAAATCTTTAAAAAAAAAAAAAAAACAAAAAAAACCCTTCATGGGGCGCCTGGGTGGCTCAGTGGGCTAAAGCCTCTTGCCTTCAGCCCAGGTCATGATCCCAGGGTCCTGGGATCAAGTCCTACATCGGATTCTCTGTTCAGTGGGGAGCCTGCTTCCCCCTCTCTGACTGCCTCTCTGCCTACTTGTGATCTCTGTCTTTCAAATAAATAAAATCTTAAAAAAAAAAAAGGCCTTCATATTTTATTAAAAATTTTAGGTGTCCGAATTCAAAAGGTTAACAATATAGTACAATAATAATAATAATAATAATAATAATAATATATCATCTAATAATAAAATAATAATAATTTCTCCTGCATAGACACTGCTGCACACTAGTAAAATGAGATGTTTCTTTTCTTTTCTTTGTTAAAGATTTTATTTATTTTATTTATTTGACAGAGATTACAAGTAGGCAGAGAGGCAGGCAGAGAGAGAAGGAGGGAAGTGGGCTCCCCGCTGAGCAAAGAGCCCGACGTGGGGCTTGATCCCAGCCAAAGGCAGAAGCTTAAACCACCCAGGCGCCCCGAGATGTTTATTTTCATTTGGGATTATGGAGGGGCAAGGTGTTTTTGGCTCTCCTGCTGAAGTAGGGACTCAGTCAGTATTGTCTCCACCTTTTTCCCTAATAGCCTAATAGTAGCTCTGGAAGATGAAGACGTCCCTCCATCTCCCAGACATGAGGGTTTGACCAGGACATGGGATGTTATAAGCTCATTGACAGTCTCATGAACTAAACCCTGGTTTATTGGTCACAGTCGTTCTCCAAGTATTTTCAGGAATAAACTTCAGGTGTTGCCCTTACTCTAATTTTTCTTTCTGAGATTTCTGACTGCAATCGCTACTTCCTGCAGTCACTCAAGGAGAAACGAGGCATGTGGCAGCGCAACAGTGTGTTTTTCTTTCAAGATGACAGAATCTCTCTTGATTTCTGTACGCATCTCGGATTTTCATATACGAACATGGATTTTGGTGTCTACCCTGAGGAGATAATACATATGGTGTGAGCTACACATGTATTCTCATGACACGTCACCTGGGTTACCCAGAACTTTCTGGGCCCGGCAGAAAGGCAGAAACCCAGGTGAATTCCTCATTGTTCCAGCAGGCTGTCAGCCCTCAAAGGCCTTCTGGATGTGTTTGTGCATCGCAGTGTCTGCTGTGTAAGATACAGAAAGAGCACAGTAGTTCAGGGGGAAAATATTTAGGAACACATTTTCCAGGAGGAATCAGGATTCAGTTTGGGTGACTCTTGACCATTTTTCATCTTCTGATGACTGAAAGTGGTAGTTAATCTACAGTCATGGTTTTAACATGCATTTCGAATGTAATGTGAGTTTCTATCAACATAAAACTATAAGAACTGTCTTCCTAAAGGGCATTCATGTAAGGCCCGTTATTTTCCAGCTTGATTAATGAAAACAAAATTTTTCTGTAATGCTTTCTTCCTACTCTGTATTAGTTTTCAGGACTGGATTGAAAGTGATTTATTGTGGATAGGGTTATACCTGCTCGTGGAATTTTTTTCTGTTCCTGGGTTTTTAAAGGTGGCAGAGTTGACTTTCTGATTTTAATTCATCTTCACTAGATGAAGAATTCACAAATAGGACTTTTTCTTGAAATAACCATAGCCTGGGGGCGCTTGGGTGGCTCAGGTCATGATCTCAGGGTCCTGGGATTGAGTCCCACATCGGGCTCCCTGCTCAGTGGGGAGCCTGCTTCACTCTTTGCCTCCCCCTCTGCTTATGCTTTCTCTAATAAGTAAATAAATAAATAACCTAAAAAAAAAGAAGTTGTATTTGACTGGAGCTTCATGTGGAGTGACAGATCAACAGAAAGACAAAGGAATAAGAGACAGGAAGCAATGAAGGAAAACACAGAGGCGCACAGTATAGACAGATGTTCCTCGGCTTATGACGGCCTCGGCTTCTAATAAACCCATTGTTCAGCTGGAAATCTCTTTAGTTGAAAATGCATGGAAAACACCTAAGCGACTGAACATCAGAGCTTAGCCCCGCCAAACTTAAATGTCTTGAGAACACTTACAGTATTGCACAGTTGGGCAAAATCCTCTAACACAAAGCCTATTTCACAATAAAGTGTCTGGTATCTCATGTAACTTACTGAACACTGCACTGAAAGCCAGAACAGGACGGTTCAAGTGTGTTGGTTGCTGACCCTCGTGATCACGTGGTTTGCCTGGGGGCTGTGCTCGCTGCCCCTGCCCAGCATTACAAAAGAGGACCCTACTGTAGATCGCCAGCCTTGGAAAAGATCCAAACTAAATGCATATCACTTCTGCACTATTATAAAAAGTCAAAAAACCATAAACTGAACCAAGGTGAAGTCAGGGATCTTCTGTACCAGGTGTGTTAGGGAAGGTCAAGTGCTCCTGTCTGGCCAGGAACCATAGTGGTATGGGGGAAAGTTCCACAGTAGAAAGTTCTACAGTGGAGAACCACTAGGACTCAAGCACCAACGGTCACAGGTTACACCAGGAAGACTGGATGCTCTTCTGTGGGCGATGAGAAGCCACGAGCGACTCAGGAAGGCTGAAGAGCTCTGGGCAGGTGGGACAGCTGAGGGCTGCAATGAAGAGGGACAGGTGGAGCTGGGAGACCAGGTGGGGAGAGCCCGCTACCCTCGAACAAAAGGCAACAAAAGTCTGGACTGGGATGTCGGAGATGGTGGAAGGTAATGGGATATTCATGAAACAGAACTGGAAAGCCATGGAAATGAAATAAGAGAGGGAGGGAAAACCGTTCATGACTTTAATTGCCATCAGTATAAAACATGTTGAATTAAAATAAATTGGTATTTTAGACCGATGATGACATCACAATAATGGAAGGAAACCAATTTTGATTTTGAGCCTGGTTAAGGAGACAGTATAGACAAGAGAAAAGCAGAGGCTCTGGAGTCACACAAATGTCACCATTGAGATTCGTCCCCACTCTTCATTGCCTTCCCTGTAAACCCAGGCAAGTGACACCTGCCTCACAGCACTGGTAACAAATAGGGAAGAGCACACGTTCCCACGTTCCCGGGTCAGACAGGACAGCCAGGGATCAGCGGCACATGAGGAGGTGACAGGTGGTCACTAAACTGAGCTCAGGTGCATACACAGCATTTTACATCACCTTGAGATGGCTCCTCTTGTGACCTCTCGAAGAAGGTGGCAGTGGTGAGGAACAAACTCCAGGAGCTTATTAGCATACATGATCTTTAGGCCATCTGGATGAGACTCAACGATCTGGTCTACAATCACCTAGCAGAAGGAAGAGCGTTTTATTTTTATTTATTTATTTGTTTGTTTGTTTGTGTTTTTGTTTGTTTTTAAAGCACCTAAAAGAGAAGTATGAACTATACACTACAGAGAAAAGAATCGTGTAAACCTTAAAAATGCACTTCGTCCTTCCTCCTCCCCACTCAGTATGCTTTCTAAACAGGAGGTAAGTAACAATGGCATGAAAATCTAGGTCCCGGGATTTGGGAATACTGCTCCAACCCTGGGGGACACAGAGGCTGAGGGACAGAGACTGGCCTGAAGCTAAAACATCACACACACTCATCTGCTTCCCTTCTGAGCTTAAAAGCAAAATACTGTATCTGCAGACAACAGCTCTGTATCATCTTCACCCTGGCCTTATCCTCTACCGTCTCCAGAACAGGGAAAGGGCTGAGATGGAAAGTGATGGAAGAAAACACATCTTATTTTGCTTTAGTAATTAATTTTTTTTGGTGAGGCTGAGTTGCAGGAGGTGAATGATAAGCATACAAACTTAAAATACAAACGTGGCCACAGTTCATTTAATGACATGGAAATGTAAAGTACTTCCCTAATTTAGCATATTAGATTCAGTTCAATGAAAAGGGCATAATTAAATTAAAAGGGCAAATTAAATAACTAAAATATTTTCATTTAGTGACAAAGAATAATGTGATCTTTTTCACCCCCACAGAGAGAGCTATGAACTATAATAGGATACATACAAAGAAATGACAGATCATTTACTTTTAGTAGTCTAAATGAAGCTGAGAAGATTACTGAAATTAATCCTTCAATTTCACTTCTATCACTGGGATACTGTCTCGTTTTAAAACTGGAAGCCTTTCATCCTGAAGTCATGGTGGGTAGCTTTATACTTACCAGACAGAAAGAACACTCGCACTGGCAGGTGACTGGAAGAAAGCCCTCAAACGCTGAGACTGGCTTCATGACTTCTGTCAGCTTGAACTAGATTAAACCGACGCTCTCTAAGTTGGAAGCTGCTGATTGCTGGCGGCCTCACATGGTGCAGCCCATACTCCGGCCGCTCAGAGGCAGGATACACTGACTCCCTGTATTTAACTGTATCCTTAAAGGTCAAGAACACTGGGTAACCAAGTTCTGGACTTAAGGTACTACCCCGCTAACTCGCCCTTCAAAGCTCTTTATCTTTGAATATTCCCTCCCTCCCACCTTCCTAGCCTGGCAAACTACCCATGGTCTTCAAGACTTAGGCCACATCAATTCTGCGAAGATGCTTCCCCTCACAGACTTTCCCTGCGCACAGAGCTGTCTTCCAGCTCCTCCAGTGGGCACGGGCGCCTTGGTGGGGTCACGCTTTTCGGCAACTTCATTAACGTATAACTTATGGAAATGGAAATTGACCTGAAAATGTTCTGATCCGTACCTTCTTCCTAGGCAAGTCCCTCACCCCTACTAAATTAAGATGATCCCTGAGTTATGGCATCACTGTAAGAGACCAGAGCGCATGCCTGATTCCTGCCATGCTGATGGGCACCAAGCGGGACCAACCTTTTCTTACAACCAGAAGAGCAGGAACTAAGAGCATCTTCAAGGAAGAGCCCTGAGCTCTCTCGCACCCAGTCAAGAAACGAAGCCAGATTAGATGCTCTGTGTTTGTGGAATGAGGTGCATGGGGGCACAAACCTCATCCATGTATGGTTTCACCAGTACTTGACCGACTAACGCCTCTGCATCCCGTGTCTTGTCAATTGTAGCGTAAGTCTGGAGGCAGTGCCGTATGATGTCCACATTGGAAGTCTGAAGCCCTTCTAGCAGCAGGCCTCCCAGGGACTGCTGCAGCATGGCCGTAATGTGGGCTATACGCTGCAAGAACAGAGAGACCAGGAAAGAAGGTCCAGGTACCACAGTTTCTAAAAGCTCAAATATATGTGTATAATTTATATACATATGTGTTATATATATAAAGCGAGCCTCTAATTCTACCAGAATATATGTAAGATTAAAATCCCAACATTTCCTAGAGAATAACAATGAATCTCTTCTCCCCATGATTGCTTTCTTTCTTTTTTTTTTTTAAAGGTTTTTATTTATTTATTTGTCGAGAGAGAGCACAAGCACACAAGGAGACACGGGCAGAAAGAGAAGCAGGCTTCCTGCCAAGCAAGGAGCCCAAGGTGGGACTCAATCCCAGGACCCTGGGATCATGACCTAAGCCAGAGGCAGTGGCTTAACTGACTGAGCCACTGAGGCGTCCCCTCCCTATGATTTCTTTGAAAGTAAGTCGGCTTCATCAAAGTGAAGTTTAGACAATTACGGAATGACAAAAAGTTATTTGCCTCTTAAGCTACGGAGTAATTCTGACAAACGTGCATTTAAACCCAGTCAAGGGCTTTGGATAAATGAACTCTGACTACATCATATGATGTGTCAAGTTACATGAAATTCAGAATTAATTTTACTTGCATAGTTTGGAGACTACGCTTGTGTCTTTACACAAAATCTATCTAGTGTGACATAATGGAAGCAGGGTCCCAAGCAGGAGACACTGAAAAAAAAAGAATTCAAAGCTAGCTTCAAAATCCTGTAGAGTAGCAATTATCAGGGGCAATGCTAGGTCAAACCAAAATCATCCAGGAAATTCGCAAACAGCAAATTGAAAGTCGAAACCAACACTTGCTGGTCTTACTTTGTCCAGAAGAGGCATGCCTTTGCTCTGAACAGCATGAAAGTGTAACTGGTTAAATTCTGTGGCAATTCTCTCCAAAATCTGTCTAGTCCAGAGAGGGCTAGTAGAGACAATTAGAGAAATGTAATTCCCAAAGTTAAAAACCTGCCACCCCCACCGCCCCCCATGCCTTACAGCGCTCAGGCACCTGCACCTGAATGCCATCAATTTTCATGACAAACTGTCTGTGCAGCAGGCCCCAGTGCAAGGGGTGAGGAGCGGGGAGGTCGTAGAAGCCACCGATGCAGCCTGGCCCGGGCCACAGGGCCCAGGCAAGGGGATGGAGCTATTTTAGGTCAGTGTGGGTACAACTGCATGATTCCTCCACGTTCCTCGGGCTCTCCCATTCGTGCCCTTCTTCTCCCTTCTTCTCCCATTCTCTAACCCCCTCCTCTCTCTTGCCCTGTCCTACCATTCATACCCGAAGCCCCCTCTTCTTCTCTGCCTGCCTCATTCTCCCTCCCAAGTACCTCCCCAGTACCAACTACTGCTGTCTCCTCAATCAGCTAAAACTGACCGCCTAGCAGCAACCTGGGAAATCGCTCAGAGCAGCGGACTCCAAGTTGAAATTTACCCAACGGCAGAAAGAGCAAGCTCGGTGCTCCGGGAGCTGGTGAGAAATCACTCACAGTGCATCTGCCATCAAGTGGACTGGATACACTTCCCTCTTGCCCTCCACATTAGAAAGCGTCAACCCCATTCAAAAGGAAGTCGAACAGTGAAAGAAAAAAAAACACACAACAAAGGTCCCAAAGCCCCTGCTGGGCTCTATGAGGCATCCCACATCTGAGGATGGGCAGTCAGGTAGTAAGGAAACACACTGTAAGAAAACCCAAAATCGCTGGAGACCTGCCATGGTGTGCCCCGTCCCAGAGCATCAGAACTGGTGTGGAGGGAAGGCAAGCGCTTGGCACGACCAATGCAGAAGCCTAATCCCAACCTCTACTGACTGATCCCATGTGCATTTCCTATTTATCCTTTTCTCGGCATTTCTGGGCCTGGCAGAGCATGATGGATTTACTGTGCGCTGACGCTGCTCTGGCTTTCCTGACTCTAGAGCTCAGAGCTGCTCTTCTGGAGAAAAAAGTCCTCCAAGGTAATTCTGAGCAAGAAAGTGCACAATGTCTGTTTATCAAGGACAGTGTTGCAAAGGGACAGGATTGTAGACACAGAGCTCACTGAGGTGTTTCTATTCGATGAGCACAGCAGTAACAGCAAAGACAGGAAGAACACTGGAGGGCCAGCTCCCCAGGGGCCGAACGTGGACATGGCTGGAGGGGCTGCAGGCGCTGCCAAGGGCCACAGTGAAGCAGAGCCGCTGGAGACACACGGGCTGCAGAAGGGCCGCGTGCAGACTGTCTGCTAAGTGTGGACGAACGGGGCAGAAGCACGAGTGCAACGGGCTAGAGACACAAGCACAGTGGAGGCTGACCACTTAGTTGAATGCCTTGATGTGAAAGGGGACAGAGACCTAGGACCAGAGAATCGCTTCCTTTGGGATGTGTCCGTTCTTAATCTCCATTATGAGACATGCGGAGCATATGGTCTCTCAAGTTCCTTCCAAATCTAAAGCCTTAATTCCTAAAATTTAGAAACCTAACTCCGCCTGCAAGGGGAGGGACTGTTAGCGTCACACAACAGAGCACTCAGGGCACCAGGCGACCTTGACGCAGGCAGCCCAGCTGGTATGTGTAGGACCAGCCCCGGCTACTCCCACTGCACCACTGTGCGTCTCACAGTGCTGACAGGACCTAACTACTCATTTTCTGAGTCACTCATCTACCCTGGCTGATTGAAAATTCACACCAGGAAGGGAACAAGACAATCACAGTATAACAAAGAGAGCCATCATCTTTTTCCTATTTCATAAGTTTTTCCTTTCCTGTTTGTAAATTTCAACTGGATATGTCCTCTACTGTTTTATAATAATATAATGCTGGTGCAAAATACATCAATGGTAATACTCTGGGCATGTCTAGGAAAAAAAATGAGATGGAGAAAAACCAAGATGAATGGTAGGTATGCCTTAAAGATCAACAGGACTTTGCTAGTCCTCAGGGAAGGTGATTCCAAATATACTTTTACACTGCAAGCATAATGACGTGTTGGAACTGTGGTCTATAACCAAAGCGTTTATAGGAACGTGTTATAGATTTCACCATTTCATGCTATCCACTCTCCTGGAGCTACATTCTAGCCACAAACCTGGATTTTCTTCTTGTTCAGAAATGAATTCTAACTAAGCCGTCCCCGCCTAATTAGATTGGATGTGAAGTATTAATTTATGTGCTACTTAGTTAAAAAAAATGCTTACCTGCTTGCTTCTAGTGCAGAGGTTTCTTTCGAAGTTTGTGAATTTAAGATTTTTTCAATCTTTTCAACTGATCAAATAACTTGTATAAGCCTCAACACACACATCTATAAAAATAAAAATTAAGCAAACAAAAAACGTCACCATCTTTACTCTTAATCATCTTTATTTCCCATGCTAAATGCAAGAAAATATAAGACCAAAAGTTAACTTCAAATATATAGGGCATGCTATATTTTGAATATTTCTATGAAACACAGAATTCTCAAGAATGCAAATCTTAGTTCTAGAATAAGCATACTTCCATATTCTATTGCAAATTTATAGAGGAAAAAAAAAACCCTAGACTTTGCTTTCTCATATTCTATACTCTTATTTCTTTTTTTCCCCATCCTGAATCTTTCTATGGGCATTTCTGTCCTATTTTTTTAAAAAAGATTTGTTTATTTGAGAGAGAGAGAGACTGCATGTGCGCGTGCAGGGGAGGGGCAGAGGGAGAGAGAGAATCTCGAGCAGACATCCTGCTGAGCACAGAGCTCAATGCGGGGCTCAATCTCATGATCCTGAGATCATGACCTGAGCCAAAATCAAGAGTCGGACGTTTAACCAACTGAGCCACCAGGCGCCCCTCCATTTCTTTTCTTATGGCCCTTTATTCATGTTTTAACTTTGGCTTCCGATTGTACTGGCCCTCTCAGTTTACATGTGCATATACCTATATGCCCAAGCACCAAATCATTAAAGACCTTTTACACTACAAATATTATCAAAGAGGTTGAGGGACATTATGAAAACTCTCATCCTTAAAGAACAAAAAAATACAAAGTCATCCATTTAATAAATAATAATAATGATGAACACCCCTGGGAGCTCGATATTCATTCCGACGGGGGGTGGGGGGGCCACGAGAAAATAAAGCAAGAAATACACCCTGCTCTCACAAAGCTTACTGTTTTGTCTGGAAGCGCACGACAAGCATTCTTTGGACAAAAGCTGTGAGGAGATCCAGAGTCGAATTAAACAGAAGGTCCCTCAAACAGGCTTCTCCCCACTGAGATTTTAACAAATATGCTAATAATACACATAGAAAACATTGTACAGAGCAGCAGGCGAGAGTCAGAAGCCCAGACTCCCAATGCCCGCTGTGCCCCTACATCGTTATGATCATGAATGATATCGGGGACACTTGGAACTGGAGATAGCACTAAGGGGCACACTCCCGGGGTGAGCCCTCAGATGTACAGAGCCGTTGCCTGTCTCACACACCTGAAACTAAGCCAACACCACATGCTAACTACTGGGAATTGAAAAAATTAAAGTGAACACCAGAACATAAAGAACACAGGATCAGAAAAAAACAGCAAACCTACGGCAGAATCCTGAGTTTGCTTTGGAAAGCCCACTTCTCCCCTAGTCTCTAATATAGGCCTATTTTCTTTACAGGGCCGCTGACAATTTATACAGTCGTTAACTGTCAAGCGCTGCACCGACAACAGTTATCACTGTTTCTTGTTCTGGAAAAAGTGGGTGATCTTGGGATCGTGTGGGTACCTCTGAAATTCTGTCTTCTTATTTCAGGTAGATAACGTGACATAATGCATAAAATGCACATGCGTGAGAGCTTTGAAAAAAAGCTAAATTTAAAAAAAAAAAAGAAAAAAAGCTGAATAGTGCTGACAAGTTCGCGGAGACAAGAGGAGAGGGCTTCAACTGGCATGCAGCATAAGAAATCTACTGGAGGGTACCTTTTTCTTCCTTATGTCCTCTTGTTTACACATTCGTTCATCTACTGCCCGAATTCCTTCACTGACTGATGACCTGAGACTCTTTAAAAGAATAATAAAGAAAATGTATTACAGACATTGTTTTGTCACATTATCAATTTCCTACATCTCATTCAATTCCACAGAAATTAATACCTGTGTACCAGTACTATGCAGATATTGACAAAAAAAAAAAAAACATGATATACCAGACACAGTTACTGTTGAGGGGACTCATGACCTGGGGGCATAATGACACGAAGGCAGGGTCGCATGGCTAGAAGAAGAATGACATATACAGTGAAAGTTATGGGGATGAGGGGGCTTAGAATGGAGAACAGATAATATGAAGCAAAGTACAGGAGAGTCTGGAAATTCGACGGGGCTCGAATCGTACTCTGTACACAGCTGCCGAGGTGGGGAGGGGATGGGGAGCAGATGTAAATGCACACACACTCAGGGGCAGGGTCAGACAGGCACACAGCCATGTGCACTGCAGGCTTCCTTCTGGAGAGAAGCAGAAATAGGAATGGAGGGCCAACTTCACTGAGATGAAGTCTTTAGATTCTGCATATTTTGGAGAACGAAAGAATGTCAAAGCACTGATGCATGATGATGAAATGTGGGTATGGAAATACCAGGAATCAAGAATGAAGAACAGAAGACCAGAAAAAGGCAGAGCACAGAGGTAGAGAAACATGTCCAGAAGCTAATGAATAAAGAGATAATTAGGAATTAGGGCCAAAACAAAGGTTAACAGAAACAACTAGAATGAAGTAGGCAGATCACAAAAATTCCACAGGAAGGTGAATTAATTCACTCCATCAACATTATGAAACACCTCCTGGACGTCAGTATTGTGGCAGCCTACAGGGATGCAATGAAGACAGATATAGTCGTATCCCTCAGTGATCTGAGAATCTCACAGAACAGCTTCAGAGTTGGGACCAGAAAGGCAGGTCAGGCCTGTGGCTGAGCAGGACCAAAGTGGCCATAAAAACAGGCCATGGAAAAGGGAGTGGATATGGTGATGGCAGGGGGTGAGGTGGGACGGGAGCCTGTGTGAGTAGAGCAAATCTGCCTCCAGGGAGGGGGTTCGAGAGAAGAGTGGGAGGCCAAAGGAAGGCTAGCTTGGGAAACAACACCACTATGAGGCCCCGGGAGGAAGAGGCACACCAAGGAGGCAGTGGGAGAGCCCCACAGCGGCTGGTGTGGAATCCAACAGCGGACCATGAAAATCCCTTCCATTCCAAGGAAAAGTATCTTTAACAAGATTTTGTAAAATTCAAATGAGACATAAACCATGGAAAGTATTGGCTACCTCAAGGCACAACTCAAGATTTTTACCTGTTTCACGAACTCTTTCCTGCCTGCCCCTCCCCTAGGCTTCTCAGCACTGATATTTCCATTACTTCGCATTTTTCTTGGTTCTAACCATGTACTGTGTCTTCCCTTAAATTATGTTCTCCTTATATTCTCTCTAGGATGCAGGCACTGTCTTAGGGGAGGGACGCAAGAGGCCACTCAAGCTAGAGGAGACACACAAGGAAGGATGGTGTCGTTTATGACAAGTTTACGACAGGGCATCAGAATGGACAGAGGCCGTAAGTCAGGGCACCAGACACAGACGGGGGGGGGGCGGGAGGGGAGACAGGGCAGCACAGTTTTCTGTTAGAAGTGATGCCACAACTGCCCCTCCACTGTTCACCCAGGTGGAGTTCCTATTCCCAATGGCTTAGAGGTGGGGAGTCCCATTCCCACAACAGAGATTTTTCTGAGAGAACATGCAAATGTAACATTTATTAAGTATTACATTTTATTTATATTATCCTTTAGTTCCATTAGGGATTACACAGTTTTTGTAGATCAGCCCAGGAACCTAACCACACGTAGCTTACATGGGTGTGGGGGGGTCTTTACAAGATTACAAACTGTTAAAATACAAGTCATTCGTAAGTTAGAAACCACTTACATATGACCAAAGTGGCATTAATAAGTTGAATTTGAAAATATGCTTCCTCTCCCCTGACATTTAAAGGTTGTCTACTCTGAGAATAGGTCTTCTTCAAATCGTACATCTTTTTTTTAGGTTTTTAGCATATGCAAAAACAAAATCATTTACAACACTTCTGAAGGTGAATATTATAATCATGAACCGTTAAAATACAACCACCAGTACCACCAAACTAACAGATGAAAAGAATTCTTAGAGAAAAGCCGACGAGGACAACAGGCGTCAGAGCACACTGTTTTCAATAATTGGGGACTTACCATAACTTCTTGTAACTGTCGCAAAGGAACAGAAAGTTGATTGAGGGCTTTGTCCATGCAAACCTAAGGGGCACTTCCCCTCTACCACTGTTGCCAGACTAACCTTACCTATCCTGCAGGGTCAGATCGGCCTGGCCCTTTATCTGTTGCTCTCCTCTGAGTGGTTAGTTTTTCATAGATCCCGTGCTTTGCTTTTGTCAGGATTTACCCTGGATTATCAAAACCCTTTTCTTGTGCCAGTGAAGCCTGAGAAACAGTCCTAATGAGAGAACCAGGAACTCAAACAGATCATATTTATCCTGAATGTTCTGTCCAAAATGAAAAATTCATTTCTGAGGTGCCTCAAGATCTATGAGAAGGGATGTTTCACCAACTCTGTCATGTAGTGGCATCAATTCCGATTCTGTGTCCATTTTCCTACTTTCCCTCCAATTAATTCTCTACCACAGAAAGCCCACTCTCAACCGTTTCCTCTCTCAAAGGCAGTTGCTCTTAGAGTCTGCACATGGCACTTGGGGCCTGCTGGTCGTTGGCTACAGCCCTCTGTACTTTGGGTCTAAAAGCTGCGGGGCATCAATGAGCACGTCTCTTGTTCTAGGACTTAATATAGTTTGGGGCACATGGTAAGCAATAATCACTTCTTTAGTTGTTCCAAGTGTTGGATCTGTCTTAATTATTCTACTACCCCAATTTACTTGTTCTAAGATTTGTCCCCCCCCTCCATTTTAATATCTCTTAAGGTGGCACTCACCTTGCACTTGATGACATATCCTACTTTAACTGACAGCATTTCTCTTTCTTAGTCGAACATAAACTATAGTGCATCTTACCCTTGATGAAAGCTAGGATGCAATTAAATACTCTATTATGGTTACGATTCTGATATTTGAAATCCTCCGGTAGCTCCCTGTGCCCCCACAGTGTAGTACCTCACCTCCTCGCCATAGTATACAAACCTTCTCACCCCCAGTGTTAACCCCGGGGCTCAGCCTCCATCCCCAGGTGATGCTGCCAGATCAGCTGTCAGTTGTCATGGACTTGCTGTAGTTTCCCGAATGCACTGTGCTGCCTCCTGGCACTTTGAAACTTGACACACTCATCCTCATTCTTCGCTTTGCCCTTGTCTATCACCTCCCCTGAAAATCTGTTCCTAAGTGGCTTTTCCCAGCTCCCACCTACCCTTGGCAGTCTATTATCTCCCTGTGGTAAAGCCTTTCACACTGCATCATGGACATGCCCGTTGTCCCCCTGAGAAGATAAAGGGACAATGAGGGACCCACCATTTGCAGCTCTAGTGCAGAGCCCCATGCCTGGCTTGCAGGAAATGCCAGATCATGAAGACAAACGGAGATCATCCTCTGGCTAAAACCAGCTCTTCTTTGCCTACCGCAGGATCTGGTCAATAAAGAGCAGCCAGTTATTATTGCTGTTTTTCTAGGGATTTTTACCCCATATATTTCCCAGGTCTTTACTCTTTTTGTAGCACTTTAATTCAGGCTTCAACCACTTCCTAGTCAGATCAGGTGAAATCATTTTCCTTCCCATACCCTCGATGTATTTCACATCTAGTAATTCTTTATTTAAAGATCTTATTTGCCCATTTGACAGACAGATCACAAGTAGGTAGAGAGGGAGGCAGAGAGAGAGGGGGGAAGCAGGCTCCCCGCTGAGAGCCCGATGTGGGGCTCCATCCCAGGACCCTGAAATCATGACCTGAGCCGAAGGCAGAGGCCTAAACCACTGAGCCACCCAGGAGCCCCCATATCTGGTAATTTTTAACCAACGTGGATTTGCTGCATCAAATAGTTCCTTCTTCTTCAAATATAAATATATAAATAAAGTGATCAAGTCAGTCGCATGTCTTAGGAGAATGTCATACCTTTATTAGCAAACTTGAAATCTTGGCCAT
The DNA here is from genome assembly GCF_964662115.1 of Mustela nivalis. Classification (NCBI taxonomy): domain Eukaryota; kingdom Metazoa; phylum Chordata; class Mammalia; order Carnivora; family Mustelidae; genus Mustela; species Mustela nivalis. The sequence continues at coordinate 32,370 of NW_028135298.1, read as the reverse complement.
TGGTTTTGATTTTTGTTTTGGATAGATTTGGTTCGGTGTTTGTCATTTTAAAAATCCCTCCAGCCCTTGGCTCTGTCTGACCCGATTGCTTTCAGCTGTTTCTGCAACAAAATTGTCCCGGCAGCGAAAACTCTCATTGTTTACAGTGGCGCCCCCTTCTGAACACTTTGTTAATAAAAAGCTTTTTTTGTTTGTTTGTTTTTGTTTTTTGGCTATGGTAAATGTGGAACAACAATGAGGTATTTCAAAGAGGGGAACCACAGATAAATTTCTCTAAGGGTGGGGTGAGGGTTACTCAAAAAGGAACTTGACAAGGCTTTTAAAGATATCGACAATCATTATAACATAACGTGACTGATTGTTACCACGCTCTTAACTGGGCAAACACTTTTTGGCTTCCAAGAAAGACTAACATAGTTGAGATGGTTCTAGCGGCCTTCTAGAACAGGGTCTCATGAGGCAGGGATTCTAGCCACTGGCTGTGCAAGGCATGAGGCCTGTTAGTGATTCTATTTTTTCCTCTGCAGAATAGGTCTTTCCACATTCCAGGTCCTTTCTACCCCAATAAATAATGTGGCGATTCTCTCAGTGAGTTGTACTATTGGTTTAAACAGCCAACTGTCTCTTTAAAAGGACTTTTGTTTAAATTCCTTTAAAAAGAATTCCTTTCAAAAAAATCTTTTTTCTTTATTTTTTATTTATTATCCCATATGTTTACTCTGATCGTGGAACTTTGTCATTTTGACCTTCCCTGCTGATTAAACTATTCTTCATCATCAGCACCTACTGCTCTCCTCTCCTGGTGATCTCTCCGGAAGGGGTCTTCTCTAGCTCTTCAAGCAGGAGATGGGCACTTCTCCTCTACCCCTGTTTCCAGACCAGCCTTACCTATCCTGCAGGGTCCGGTCGGCCTGGCCCTTTATATGTTGTTCTCCTCTGAGTGGTTAGTTTTTCATAGATCCCGTGCTTTGCTTTTGTCAGGATTTACCTGGATTATCAAAACCCTTTTCTTGTGCCAGTGAAGCCTAAGAAACAGTCCTAATGAGAGAACCAGGTACTCAAACAGATCATATTTATCCTGAATGTTCTGTCCAAAATGAAAAATTCATTTCTGAGGTGCCTCAAGATCTCTGAGAAGGGAAGTTTCACCAACTCTGTCATGTAGGGGCATCAATTCCGATTCTGTGTCAATTGTCCTACTTTCCCAGCTTGTAATTCTGTACCTCTCAAAGCCCACTCTCAACCGTTTCCTCTCTCAAAGGCAGTTGCTCTTAGAGTCTGCACATGGCACTTGGGGCCTGCTGGTCGTTGGCTACAGCCCTCTGTACTTTGGGTCTAACAGCTGCGGGGCATCAATGAGCACGTCTCTTGTTCTAGGACTTAATATAGTTTGGGGCACATGGTAAGCAATAATCACTTCTTTAGTTGATCCAAGTGTTGGATCTGTCTTAATTATTCTACTACCCCAATTTACTTGTTCTAAGATTTGTCCCCCACCCATTTTAATATCTCTTAAGGTGGCACTCACCTTGCACTTGATGACATATCCTACTTTAACTGACAGCATTTCTCTTTCTTAGTCGAACATAAACTATAGTGCATCTTACCCTTGATGAAAGCTAGGATGCAATTAAATACTCTATTATGGTTACGATTCTGATATTTGAAATCCTCCGGTAGCTCCCTGTGCCCCCACAGTGTAGTACCTCACCTCCTCGCCATAGTATACAAACCTTCTCACCCCCAGTGTTAACCCCGGGACTCAGCCTCCATCCCCAGGTGATGCTGCCAGATCAGCTGTCGGTTGTCATGAACTTGCTGTAGTTTCCCGAATGCACTGTGCTGCCTCCTGGCACTTTGAAACTTGACACACTCATCCTCATTCTTCGCTTTGCCCTTGTCTATCACCTCCCCTGAAAATCTGTTCCTCAGTGGCTTTTCCCAGCTCTCACCTACCCTTGGCTGTCTTTTATCTCCCTGTAGTAAAGCTTGTCACACTGCATCATGGACATGCCCGTTGTCCCCCTAATAAGAGAAAAGGGACAATGCGGGCCCCCAGAATTTGCAGCTCTAGTGCAGAGCCCCATGCCTGGCTTGCAGGAAATGCCAGATCATGAAGACAAACGGAGATCATCCTCTGGCTAAAACCAGCTCTTCTTTGCCTAACGCATGATCTGGATCAATAAGGAGCAGCCAGTTATTATTGCTGTTTTTCTAGGGATTTTTACCCCATATATTTCCCAGGTCTTTACTCTTTTTGTAGCACTTTAATTCAGGCTTCAACCACTTCCTAGTCAGATCAGGTGAAATCATTTTCCTTCCCATACCCTCGATGTATTTCACATCTAGTAATTCTTTTTTTAAAGATCTTATTTACCCATTTGACAGACAGATCACAAGTAGGTAGAGTGGGAGGCAGAGAGAGAGGGGAAAAGCAGGCTCCCCGCTGAGCAGAGAGCCCGATGTGGGGCTCCATCCCAGGACCCTGAAATCATGACCTGAGCCGAAGGCAGAGGCCTAAACCACTGAGCCACCCAGGAGCCCCCATATCTGGTAATTTTTAACCAACGTGGATTTGCTGCATCAAATAGTCCTTTATTCTTCAAATATAAATATATAAATAAAGTGATCAAGTCACTCGCATGTCTTAGGAAAATATCATACCTTTAGTAGCAAACTTGAAATTGGCCATTGGTTTTGATTTTTGTTTTGGTTAGATTTGGTTCGGTTTTTGTCATTTTAAAAATCCCTCCAGCCCTTGGCTCTGTCTCACCTGATTGCTTTCAGCTGTTTCTGCAACAAAATTGTCCTAGCAGCGAAAACTCTCATTGTTTACAGTGGCGCCCCCTTCTGAACACTTTTTTATTTTTATTTATTTATTTATTTATTTATTTATTGAACACTTTTTTAATAAAAAGCTTTTTTTTTGGCTATGGTAAATGTGGAACAACAATGAGGTATTTCAAAGAGGTGAACCACAGATAAATTTCTCTAAGGGTGGGGTGAGGGTTACTCAAAAAGGAACTTGACAGGGCTTTTAAAGATATCGACAATCATTATAACATAACGTGACTGATTGTAACCGCATTCTTAACTGGGCAAACACTTGTTGGCTTCCAGGAAAGACTAACATAGTTGAGATGGTTCTAGCGGCCTTCTTGCACAGGGTCTCATGAGGCAGGGATTCTAGCCACTGGCTGTGCAAGGCATGAGGCCTGTTAGTGATTCCATTTTTTCCTCTGCAGAATAGGTCTTTCTACATTCCAGGTCCTTTATACCCCAATAAATAATGTGGCGATTCTCTCAGTGAGTTGTACTATTGGCTTAAACAGCCAACTGTCTCTTTAAAAGGACTTTTGTTTAAATTCCTTTAAAAGAAAGTCCTTTCAAAAAAATCTTTTTTCTTTATTTTTTATTTTTTATCCCATATGTTTACTCTGATCGTGGAACTTTGTCATTTTGACCTTCTCTGCTGATTAAAATATTCTTCATCATCAGCACCTACTGCTCTCCTCTCCTGGTGGTCTCTCCGGAAGGGGTCTTCTCTAGCTCTTCTAGCAGGAGATGGGCACTTCTCCTCTACCCCTGTTTCCAGACCAGCCTTACATATCCTGCAGGGTCAGGTCGGCCTGGCCTGTTATCTGTTGTTCTCTTCTGAGTGGTTACTTTTTATAGATACCTTGCTTTGCTTTTGTCAGGATTTACCCTGGACTATCAAAACAATTTTCTTGTGCCAGTGAAGCTTACGAAACAGTCCGGATGAGAGAACCAGGAACTCGAACAGATCATATTTATCATGAATGTTCAGTCCAAAATGAAAAATACATTTCTGAGGAGCATCAAGATCTCTGAGAAGGGAAGTTTCACCAACTCTGTCATGTAGGGGCATCAATTCCGATTCTGTGTCAATTGTCCTACTTTCCCAGCTTGTAATTCTGTACCTCTCAAAGCCCACTCTCAACCGTTTCCTGTCTCAAAGGCAGTTGCTCTTAGAGTCTGCACATGGCACTTGGGGCCTGCTGGTCGTTGGCTACAGCCCTCTGTACTTTGGGTCTAACAGCTGCGGGGCATCAATGAGCACGTCTCTTGTTCTAGGACTTAATATAGTTTGGGGCACATGGTAAGCAATAATCACTTCTTTAGTTGATCCAAGTGTTGGATCTGTCTTAATTATTCTACTACCCCAATTTACTTGTTCTAAGATTTGTCCCCCACCCATTTTAATATCTCTTAAGGTGGCACTCACCTTGCACTTGATGACATATCCTACTTTAACTGACAGCATTTCTCTTTCTTAGTCGAACATAAACTATAGTGCATCTTACCCTTGATGAAAGCTAGGATGCAATTAAATACTCTATTATGGTTACGATTCTGATATTTGAAATCCTCTGGTAGCTCCCTGTGCCCCCACAGTGTAGTACCTCACCTCCTCGCCATAGTATACAAACCTTCTCACCCCCAGTGTTAACCCCGGGACTCAGCCTCCATCCCCAGGTCATGCTGCCAGATCAGCTGTCGGTTGTCATGGACTTGCTGTAGTTTCCCGAATGCACTGTGCTGCCTCCTGGCACTTTGAAACTTGACACACTCATCCTCATTCTTCGCTTTGCCCTTGTCTATCACCTCCCCTGAAAATCTGTTCCTCAGTGGCTTTTCCCAGCTCCCACCTACCCTTGGCAGTCTATTATCTCCCTGTGGTAAAGCCTGTCACACTGCATCATGGACATGCCCGTTGTCCCCCTGAGAAGATAAATGGACAATGAGGGACCCAGCATTTGCAGCTCTAGTGCAGAGCCCCATGCCTGGTTTGCAGGAAATGCCAGATCATGAAGACAAACAGAGATCATCCTCTGGCTAAAACCAGCTCTTCTTTGCCTATCGCAGGATCTGGTCAATAAAGAGCAGCCAGTTATTATTGCTGTTTTTCTAGGGATTTTTACCCCATATATTTCCCAGGTCTTTACTCTTTTTGTAGCACTTTAATTCAGGCTTCAACCACTTCCTAGTCAGATCAGGTGAAATCATTTTCCTTCCCATACCCTCGATGTATTTCACATCTAGTAATTCTTTTTTTAAAGATCTTATTTGCCCATTTGACAGACAGATCACAAGTAGGTAGAGAGGGAGGCAGAGAGAGAGGGGGGAAGCAGGCTCCCCGCTGAGCAGAGAGCCCGATGTGGGGCTCCATCCCAGGACCCTGAAATCATGACCTGAGCCGAAGGCAGAGGCCTAAACCACTGAGCCACCCAGGAGCCCCCATATCTGGTAATTTTTAACCAACGTGGATTTGCTGCATCAAATAGTTCCTTCTTCTTCAAATATAAATATATAAATAAAGTGATCAAGTCACTCGAATGTCTTAGGAAAATGTCATACCTTTAGTAGCAAACTTGAAATTGGCCATTGGTTATGATTTTTGTTTTGGATAGATTTGGTTCGGTTTTTGTCATTTTAAAAATCCCTCCAGCCCTTGGCTCTGTCTGACCCGAAATCTTTCAGCTGTTTCTGCAACAAAATTGTCCCGGCAGCGAAAACTCTCATTGTTTACAGTGGCGCCCCCTTCTGAACACTTTGTTAATAAAAAGCTTTTTTTGTTTGTTTTTGTTTTTTGGCTATGGTAAATGTGGAACAACAATGAGGTATTTCAAAGAGGTGAACCACAGATAAATTTCTCTAAGGGTGGGGTGAGGGTTACTCAAAAAGGAACTTGACAAGGCTTTTAAAGATATCGACAATCATTATAACATAACGTGACTGATTGTTACCGCACTCTTAACTGGGCAAACACTTGTTGGCTTCCAACAAAGACTAACATAGTTGAGATGGTTCTAGCGGCCTTCTAGCACAGGGTCTCATGAGGCAGGGATTCTAGCCACTGGCTGTGCAAGGCATGAGGCCTGTTAGTGATTCTATTTTTTCCTCTGCAGAATAGATCTTTCTACATTCCAGGTCCTTTATACCCCAATAAATAATGTGGCGATTCTCTCAGTGAGTTGTACTATTGGTTTAAACAGCCAACTGTCTCTTTTAAAGGACTTTTGTTTAAATTCCTTTAAACAAAAGTCCTTTCAAAAAATCTTTTTTCTTTATTTTTTATTTTTTATCCCATATGTTTACTCTGATCGTGGAACTTTGTCATTTTGACCTTCTCTGCTGATTAAAATATTCTTCATCATCAGCACCTACTGCTCTCCTCTCCTGGTGGTCTCTCCGGAAGGGGTCTTCTCTAGCTCTTCTAGCAGGAGATGGGCACTTCCCCTCTACCCCTGTTGCCAGACTAACCTTACATATCCTGCAGGGTCAGGTCGGCCTGGCCCTTTATCTGTTGTTCTCCTCTGAGTGGTTAGTTTTTCATAGATCCCGTGCTTTGCTTTTGTCAGGATTTACCCTGGATTATCAAAACCCTTTTCTTGTGCCAGTGAAGCCTAAGAAACAGTTTTAATGAGAGAACCAGGAACTCAAACAGATCATATTTATCCTGAATGTTCTGTCCAAAATGAAAAATTCATTTCAGAGGAGCCTCAAGATCTCTGAGAAGGGAAGTTTCACCAACTCTGTCATGTAGTGGCATCAATTCCGATTCTGTGTCCATTTTCCTACTTTCCCAGCTATTAATTCTCTACCACAGAAAGCCCACTCTCAACCGTTTCCTCTTTCAAAGGCAGTTGCTCTTAGAGTCTGCACATGGCACCTGGGGCCTGCTGGTCGTTGGCCACTGCCCTCTGTTCCTTGGGTTGAACAGCTGAGGTGCATCAAGTTGAGCAAGTCTCTTGTTCTAGGACTTAATATAGTTTGGGGCACATGGTAAGCAATAATCACTTCTTTAGTTGTTCCAAGTGTTGGATCTGTCTTAATTATTCTACTACCACAATTTACTTGTTCTAAGATTTTTCCCCCCCCTCCATTTTAATATCTCATAAGTGGCACTCACCTTGCACTTGATGACATATCCTACTTTAACTGACAGCATTTCTCTTTCTTAGTCGAACATAAACTATAGTGCATCTTACCCTTGATGAAAGCTAGGATGCAATTAAATACTCTATTATGGTTACGATTCTGTTTTTTGAAATCCTCCTGTAGCTCCCTGTGCCCCCACAGTGTAGTACCACACCTCCGCGCCATACTCTTTTTATAGCACTTTAATTCAGGCTTCAACCACTTCCTAGTCTAATCAGGTGAAATCATTTTCCTTCCCATACCCTCGATGTATTTCACATCTAGTAATTCTTTTTTTAAAGATCTTATTTACCCATTTGACAGACAGATCACAAGTAGGTAGAGAGGGAGGCAGAGAGAGAGGGGGGAAGCAGGCTCCCCGCTGAGCCGAGAGCCCGATGTGGGGCTCCATCCCAGGACCCTGAAATCATGACCTGAGCCGAAGGCAGAGGCCTAAACCACTGAGCCACCCAGGAGCCCCCATATCTGGTAATTTTAACCAACGTGGATTTGCTGCATCAAATAGTTCCTTCTTCTTCAAATATAAATATATAAATAAAGTGATCAAGTCACTCGAATGTCTTAGGAAAATGTCATACCTTTAGTAGCAAACTTGAAATTGGCCATTGGTTTTGATTTTTGTTTTGGTTAGATTTGGTTCGGTTTTTGTCATTTTAAAAATCCCTCCAGCCCTTGGCTCTGTCTGACCTGATTGCTTTCAGCTGTTTCTGCAACAAAATTGTCCTGGCAGCGAAAACTCTCATTGTTTACAGTGGCGCCCCCTTCTGAACACTTTTTTATTTTTATTTATTTATTTATTTATTTTTGAACACTTTTTTAATAAAAAGCTTTTTTTTTTTTTTCGGCTATGGTAAATGTGGAACAACAATGAGGTATTTCAAAGAGGTGAACCACAGATAAATTTCTCTAAGGGTGGGGTGAGGGTTACTCAAAAAGGAACTTGACAAGGCTTTTAAAGATATTGACAATCATTATAACATAACGTGACTGATTGTTACCGCACTCTTAACTGGGCAAACACTTGTTGGCTTCCAAGAAAGACTAACATAGCTGAGATGTTTCTAGCGGCCTTCTTGCACAGGGTCTCATGAGGCAGGGATTATAACCACTGGCTGTGCAAGGCATGAGGTTTGTTAGTGATTCTATTTTTTCCTCTGCAGAATAGGTCTTTCTACATTCCAGGTCCTTTCTACCCCAATAAATAATGTGGCGATTCTCTCAGTGAGTTGTACTATTGGCTTAAACAGCCAACTGTCTCTTTAAAAGGACTTTTGTTTAAATTCCTTTAAAAGAAAGTCCTTTCAAAAAAATCTTTTTTCTTTATTTTTTATTTTTTATCCCATATGTTTACTCTGATCATGGAACTTTGTCATTTTGACCTTCTCTGCTGATTAAAATATTCTTCATCATCAGCACCTACAGCTCTCCTCTCCTGGTGGTCTCTCCGGAAGGGGTCTTCTCTAGCTCTTCTAGCAGGAGATGGGCACTTCCCCTCTACCCCTGTTGCCAGACTAACCTTACATATCCTGCAGGGTCAGGTCGGCCTGGCCCTTTATCTGTTGTTCTCCTCTGAGTGGTTAGTTTTTCATAGATCCCGTGCTTTGCTTTTGTCAGGATTTACCCTGGATTATCAAAACCCTTTTCTTGTGCCAGTGAAGCCTAAGAAACAGTTTTAATGAGAGAACCAGGAACTCAAACAGATCATATTTATCCTGAATGTTCTGTCCAAAATGAAAAATTCATTTCAGAGGAGCCTCAAGATCTCTGAGAAGGGAAGTTTCACCAACTCTGTCATGTAGTGGCATCAATTCCGATTCTGTGTCCATTTTCCTACTTTCCCAGCTATTAATTCTCTACCACAGAAAGCCCACTCTCAACCGTTTCCTCTTTCAAAGGCAGTTGCTCTTAGAGTCTGCACATGGCACCTGGGGCCTGCTGGTCGTTGGCCACTGCCCTCTGTTCCTTGGGTTGAACAGCTGAGGTGCATCAAGTTGAGCAAGTCTCTTGTTCTAGGACTTAATATAGTTTGGGGCACATGGTAAGCAATAATCACTTCTTTAGTTGTTCCAAGTGTTGGATCTGTCTTAATTATTCTACTACCACAATTTACTTGTTCTAAGATTTTTCCCCCCCCTCCATTTTAATATCTCATAAGTGGCACTCACCTTGCACTTGATGACATATCCTACTTTAACTGACAGCATTTCTCTTTCTTAGTCGAACATAAACTATAGTGCATCTTACCCTTGATGAAAGCTAGGATGCAATTAAATACTCTATTATGGTTACGATTCTGTTTTTTGAAATCCTCCTGTAGCTCCCTGTGCCCCCACAGTGTAGTACCACACCTCCGCGCCATACTCTTTTTATAGCACTTTAATTCAGGCTTCAACCACTTCCTAGTCTAATCAGGTGAAATCATTTTCCTTCCCATACCCTCGATGTATTTCACATCTAGTAATTCTTTTTTTAAAGATCTTATTTACCCATTTGACAGACAGATCACAAGTAGGTAGAGAGGGAGGCAGAGAGAGAGGGGGGAAGCAGGCTCCCCGCTGAGCAGAGAGCCCGATGTGGGGCTCCATCCCAGGACCCTGAAATCATGACCTGAGCCGAAGGCAGAGGCCTAAACCACTGAGCCACCCAGGAGCCCCCATATCTGGTAATTTTAACCAACGTGGATTTGCTGCATCAAATAGTTCCTTCTTCTTCAAATATAAATATATAAATAAAGTGATCAAGTCACTCGAATGTCTTAGGAAAATGTCATACCTTTAGTAGCAAACTTGAAATTGGACATTGGTTTTGATTTTTGTTTTGGTTAGATTTGGTTCGGTTTTTGTCATTTTAAAAATCCCTCCAGCCCTTGGCTCTGTCTGACCTGATTGCTTTCAGCTGTTTCTGCAACAAAATTGTCCTGGCAGCGAAAACTCTCATTGTTTACAGTGGCGCCCCCTTCTGAACACTTTTTTATTTTTATTTATTTATTTATTTATTTTTGAACACTTTTTTAATAAAAAGCTTTTTTTTTTTTTTCGGCTATGGTAAATGTGGAACAACAATGAGGTATTTCAAAGAGGTGAACCACAGATAAATTTCTCTAAGGGTGGGGTGAGGGTTACTCAAAAAGGAACTTGACAAGGCTTTTAAAGATATTGACAATCATTATAACATAACGTGACTGATTGTTACCGCACTCTTAACTGGGCAAACACTTGTTGGCTTCCAAGAAAGACTAACATAGCTGAGATGTTTCTAGCGGCCTTCTTGCACAGGGTCTCATGAGGCAGGGATTATAACCACTGGCTGTGCAAGGCATGAGGTTTGTTAGTGATTCTATTTTTTCCTCTGCAGAATAGGTCTTTCTACATTCCAGGTCCTTTCTACCCCAATAAATAATGTGGCGATTCTCTCAGTGAGTTGTACTATTGGCTTAAACAGCCAACTGTCTCTTTAAAAGGACTTTTGTTTAAATTCCTTTAAAAGAAAGTCCTTTCAAAAAAATCTTTTTTCTTTATTTTTTATTTTTTATCCCATATGTTTACTCTGATCATGGAACTTTGTCATTTTGACCTTCTCTGCTGATTAAAATATTCTTCATCATCAGCACCTACAGCTCTCCTCTCCTGGTGGTCTCTCCGGAAGGGGTCTTCTCTAGCTCTTCTAGCAGGAGATGGGCACTTCTCCTCTACCCCTGTTTCCAGACCAGCCTTACATATCCTGCAGGGTCAGGTCGGCCTGGCCTGTTATCTGTTGTTCTCTTCTGAGTGGTTACTTTTCATAGATACCTTGCTTTGCTTTTGTCAGGATTTACCCTGGACTATCAAAACCCTTTTCTAGTGCCAGTGAAGCTTACGAAACAGTCCGGATGAGAGAACCAGGAACTCGATCAGATCATATTTATCCTGAATATTCAGTCCAAAATGAAAAATACATTTCTGAGGAGCATCAAGATCTCTGAGAAGGGAAGTTTCACCAACTCTGTCATGTAGGGGCATCAATTCCGATTCTGTGTCAATTGTCCTACTTTCCCAGCTCGTAATTCTGTACCTCTCAAAGCCCACTCTCAACCGTTTCCTCTCTCAAAGGCAGTTGCTCTTAGTGTCTGCACATGGCACTTGGGGCCTGCTGGTCGTTGGCTACAGCCCTCTGTACTTTGGGTCTAACAGCTGCGGGGCATCAATGAGCACGTCTCTTGTTCTAGGACTTAATATAGTTTGGGGCACATGGTAAGCAATAATCACTTCTTTAGTTGATCCAAGTGTTGGATCTGTCTTAATTATTCTACTACCCCAATTTACTTGTTCTAAGATTTGTCCCCCCCCCCATTTTAATATCTCTTAAGGTGGCACTCACCTTGCACTTGATGACATATCCTACTTTAACTGACAGCATTTCTCTTTCTTAGTCGAACATAAACTATAGTGCATCTTACCCTTGATGAAAGCTAGGATGCAATTAAATACTCTATTATGGTTACGATTCTGTTTTTTGAAATCCTCCTGTAGCTCCCTGTGCCCCCACAGTGTAGTACCACACCTCCTCGCCATAGTATACAAACCTTCTCACCACCAGTGTTAACCCTGGGGCTCAGCCTCCATCCCCAGGTGATGCTGCCAGATCAGCTGTCGGTTGTCATGAACTTGCTGTAGTTTCCCGAATGCACTGTGCTGCCTCCTGGCACTTTGAAACTTGACACACTCATCCTCATTCTTCGCTTTGCCCTTGTCTATCACCTCCCCTGAAAAAGTGTTACTCAGTGGTATTTCCTAGCTCCAACCTACTCTTGGCAGTCTTTTATCTCCCTGTGGTAAAGCCTGTCACACTGCACCATGGACATGCCCGTTGTCCCTCTGAGAAAAGGGTCAATGAGGGCCCCCCAGCATTTGCAGCTCTAGTGCAGAGCCCCATGCCTGGCTTGCAGGAAATGCCAGATCATGAAGACAAACGGAGATCATCCTCTGGCTAAAACCAGCTCTTCTTTGCCTACCGCAGGATCTGGATCAATAAAGAGCAGCCAGTTATTATAGCTGTTTTTCTAGGAATATTTCCCCCATATATTTCAGGGGTTTCTGGTTAGCCCCAGAGAACAATGTTCTTTCTTCTGCAGGGCAGGCAGAGGGCTGCAATGTAGTTCTGCAATTGCCAAACTGGAGGGCTTGTGGGCCAGGAGTTGAGGACAGAAGTCTGAGAACACAAGCAACCTTAGGGTCTGGGCAAGGGCATGGCAGGTACGCTCTGCAGGTGAAACAAGATCTCGTGCATCTGAAATCAGGTGAGGATCTGACAAACGCTCAGGTTGGATTTTTTGTCCCTTATGGCCCTCTTCATGAAGAGGTGGTGGATCACGAGGCCATGGAATTTTTCCCACGATGGGAGTTGTGAGATGCTCCAAACCGTAAAGATTCTTCTGCAGGGCGATTGAGACCTGTTGGTTGGCTCCAGGACTTCCCATACAGATCGATTCCGAGTAGGGTTCTAAGGATGGATGGCTGGGAAGCCCGACTCTCATTCCTCTTGTGTCCTAGTGACAAGACAGGTTAGATCTGCTGGATCTGGGGGAGAAACTGAGAGGGTTGAGTTGAAATGGACTCTCTTGTGGATGGGTCCTAATGTGGGTTTGTGTCCATGGAGAACTTGGAATGAGGCAGTGGCACAGGGTCCCTGAAGGGTTCTCCTAACCAGAGGCTTTGACTCAGCTCCAACGTGCAAGATTCCCACGTGGAGACGAGATTTCTTCTGATGGGTGCCTCAAGAAACAGCCATATGCTGCTATTGGAATCCAGGCCTCTGAGGAGAGATGCCTGGACAACAAAGCAATGGATCCGATTAGGATCTAGGTGCCTGCTCACTGCAATTTACCTCTGGGGACATCTGTCCACGGGTCTAAGTGCAGGTAGATGCTCAGCTGGTGTCAGACCACCCTTGTTTTTCCTGGGCAGTCAACACTATTGGGATGGCCCCGGGCACTTTGGAGGTTTATCATCCTATTTCTAGGTTTGTGGCCAATGGAATGGGCAGAATTCCCAGGTACAGTCCTCAGGTTTGGCTCCAAGAACCTGTGCCTGTAGGTTTTGTGGGCCAGGGCTGTGGGGACAGTTGTCTGAAAACACAAACTCGGCTTAGGTTTCGGGTCGTAGGTATTGCAGGACTGATCTACAGACAGTGAGGAGAACTCTTCAGGATATGAACAAGGGGGCAAGTGTGAGACCCTTGCTCAAGATTTTGTCTCTGGATATTGTGTCACTGATGGCCATGGAATGTCCGGGTGGCCTCATGGGCCACGGACGAGTCTTCCTCTCTGGGCATTTGGCCCGATCCGAAGAGTTTGGGGTTATTCTTTGAGATGGGAGGAGTTGGTTTTGTTTTGTTTTTACCTCAGGTGTCCCACCAAAAGAGAGTTTCCAGAGCAGAGCCCTGGGGAGGGGCGAGGGGACAACCAGAAAGCTGGTTAAAACTTGGGGCCTAGGGCCATGGCAAGCCCATTATGACGTCTAATGGTCCAGCCACTGAGAGGACTTACTAGAGGACAGGACTCACGCTGAGGATCACAATGCGTGTTTGTGCCCTCTTCGTACTTAAGCATTGGCGGGGCATAATGTGTCAGGGTCAGGGTCAGTGTCAGCGTTTGGGTTAGGGTTTGGGGCAGGCTCACAGTCAGTGTCAGGGTCAGGGTTAGTGGTTACTGTTGGGGTTAGCCCCGCTCCTGGGTCATGGACCCATCCGTTCAGGGTCTCAGGATAAACCCTGTGCAGAAGGGTGTAGACCCTCCACCCGATCCCACTTAACCAGCCTTAAACTGGTGTGTGAACATAACTTGCCCACCAGACATCTAAACCCTCATCAGCCTGATCCTGCTTGGGGCATCTCCTCCCAGGATGGCATGGCAAGGTCCTCTTTACACACAGACACACAGACACCCAGAGGCACACACACACACACAGTGAGAGAGAGACTGCGAAGAAACCTAGGGCTACACCAGTGGATCAGAAGGTGTGGGACTCTCTGACTCTGAGCCCCCTGGTGTCACCTTTTGATTTTATTAGCCAAAGAGTCTGAGGCATTGGGGAAACATGATATGACCTGAAGGGAGGCGACGTGTCTGGCGGGCGAGCTCTCTTCTCCCTGCATCCTCTCGGCTTCAGTACAGCAGAAGAACATGTCGCTTCCTTTAGGATGTGCCTAGAAATGAGCTGGGCAGGGGGTTTTTCTCTGTAATGGGTTGCCTGGATACGTGGGTTCCAATTCCGTTGGGCTCTGTCGTCAGGGAAGTGAGGTCACCACTGCCTGGGGGCTCCTTACCAAACTTCCTGCTGTACAAGAGCTCCCTGAGCCACCGGTGCGCCAGCTGCTCAGGCTCACACTCCACTCAATGCAGTGCCCATCCAGTGACCCCCATTCAGACTCCACCCAGCCCTTGGGAGGCCTGGGTGCAGCTGTTGTCCCCGCTAGAGGCAACAGAGCTGGGTTTAGAGTAGGTTAGTGTTAGGGTTAGGGAGAAGAAAGACTTAGGGTCAGGGTTAGGTTTAGACGTCGTTGGGGTCAGTGTTAGTGTAAGGCTTAGGGTAGGGGTCAGAGTCAGGGTTAGGTTCATGGTTAGGTTTAGGGTCAGGATCACAGTAGGGTCACGGTTAGCGTAACGGTCAGAGTCAGGGTCAGGGTCAGTGTTAGGGTGACGGTTAGGTTTAGGGTCAGGTTCAGGGTCATGGTCAGATTTAGGGTCAGGTTCAAGTTTTGGTTTGGGGGCAAGGTTCATGTCAGGGTTAGGGTTAGGTTTGGGACAGGTTTAGTGTCAGGGTTAGGGTCAGGGTCAGGGTTAGGTTCATGGTTATGGTAAGGTCAGCTTTATGTTTAGGATCTGTTTTATGAGTAGGTTCAGGATCAGGGTTAGCTTTAGGGTTACGATTCTGTTCAGGATCTTGGATTGGGTCAGAGTTAGGTGTACATTCAGGGTTAGGGTCAGTGTTAAGGTCAAGGCCAGGGTAAGGTTTAAGGTTAAGGTCTGACATAGGCAAAGTTCAGAGATAGGGGTATGATATGATCAGGGTCAGGTAGAGGGTCAGGTTTATTGTTAAAGTGGGGTTAGGGTTAGGGCTAGGTAGGTTGAGGGTTAGGGTTAGACCGGGTTAGGGTCAGTGTCAGTGATAATGTTAGGGGTTAGTTTTAGGGTTAGGTTCAGCATTAGGTTTCGGGTCAGGGCCCGTGTTAGTGTCAGGGTCAGGGTTACGTTTAGGGTTAGAGTTAGGGTCAGGCTCACATTCAGTGTCAGGGTTATGGTTAGGGTCAGGGTCAGGGTCACTGTTAGGGTCAGGGTTACGTTTCTGGTGTTTGCCTGGGTCAGGGTCAGGGTGAAGTCTAGGGCCAGTGTCAGGTTTACGGTCAGGATCAGGTATTGATTTAATGTCCACATTCGGGTCAGCGACAGGGTTATATCGTTGTCAGTGTTAGGGTCATGGTTAGGTTTCGGCTCAGGGCCAGGATCAGGTATAGGGTCAGGGTCTGGTATAGGCAAAGTTCAGGGATAGGGTTATGATCATAGTCAAGTATAGGGTCAAAGTTAAAGTTAAAGTTTAGGGTTATTGTTAGGGTTAGCGTTTGGTGGAGGGTTAGGGTTAGAACTTGTTAATATCAGGGTCCGTGGTAGGGTTAGGGATTAGTGCTCGGGTTAGTTCAGCGATAGGATTCTGGGGAGGACCCGTGTTAGTGTCAGGGTCAGGGTTGCATTTAGGGTTAGAGTAAGGGTCAGGTTCACAGTCAGGGTCAGGTTTAGTGTTCAGGTCAGGGTCAGGGTACTGCCAGGGTCAGGGTTAGATTTATGGTCATGGTCTGGGTCAGGGTCAGGTTGAAGTCTTGGGCCAGTGTCAGGTTTACGGTCAGGATCAGGTATTGGTTTAAAGTCCACATTCGGGTCAGCGACAGGGTTATGTAGTGGTCAGTGTTAGGGTCATGGTTAGTTTTAGGCTCAGGGCCAGGGTCACGTATAGGGTCAGGGTCTGGTATAGGCAAAGTTCTTGGTTAGGGTTATGATCATAGCCAGGTATAGGGTCAGGGTTATTGTTAAAGTTAGGGTTAGTGTTAGGGTTAGCGTTTGGTTGACGTTTAGGGTTAGAGCATGTTAGGATCAGGGTCTGTGGTAGGGTTAGTGGTTAGTGTTAGGGTTGGGTTCAGCGATAGGATTCTGGGGAGGGCCCGTGTTAGTGTCAGGGTCAGGGTTACATTTAGGGTTAGTGTTAGGGTCAGACTCACAGTCAGGGTCAGGTTTAGTTTTCAGTTCAGGGTCGGTGTCACTGTTAGCGTCAGGGTTAGATTTATGGTCATGGTCTGGGTGAGGGTCATGGTGAAGTTTAGCGCCAGTGTCAGGTTTAGGGTCAGGTATAGGTATTGGTTTAAAGTCCACATTCGGGTCAGGGACAGGATTGTGTAGTGGTTAGTGTTAGTGTCATGGTTAGGATAAGGGTCAGGGTCAGGTTCAGGTGAAGGTCAGGGCCAGGGTCAGGTTTAGGGTCAGGCTTTGGTATAGGGTCAATGTTTGGTTCAGTGTCACAGTTAGGTTTGTCGGTAGCGTTTGGGATTGGGGTTAGAGTTAGAGTTAGAAGTAGCGTTATGGTTAGGGTTAGCGTTAGACAGCGTAAGGTCAGGGTTAGGGTTTGGTTTAGGGTAGGGGTTAGTGTTAGGGTCAGGGTCAGCGTTAGGTTTAGGTTCAGGGTCCGTATTAGGGTCATGGTTAGAGATACATTTAGGTTTAGGGTTAGGGTCAGGCTCACAGTCACGGTCATGGGTAGGGTTAGGGTCAGGGTTATGTCAGCGTCAGGGTTAGGATTAGGGTCATGGTCAGGGTCATGGTTAGTTTTGAGTCTTGGTTACAGTAATATCAATGTTAGGTTTAGGTTCAGGGTCCACATCAGGGTCAGTGTCAGGCTTAGGTTTAGGTTTAGGGTTCCGGTCAGGATCAGAGATAGGGTCAGGGTCAGGGTCAAGGTTTGGGTTAGGGTTTGGGGCAGGCTCACAGTCAGTGTCAGGGTCAGGATTAGTGGTTACTCTTAGGGTTAGCCCCGCTCCTGGGTCATGGACCCATCCGTTCAGGGTCTCAGGATAAACCCTGTGCAGAAGGGTGTAGACCCTCCACCCGATCCCACTTAACCAGCCTTAAACCGGGGTGTGAACATAACTTGCCCACCAGACATCTAAACCCTCATCAGCCTGATATTGCTTGTGGCATCTCCACCCACGATGGCATGGCCAGGTCCTCTTTACACACAGACACATGGACACCCAGAGGCACACACACACAGACACACACACACACACACACACACACACACAGACGGGGAGGAGACCTAGGGCTACACTGGTTGATCATAAGGTGTGGGACTCTCTGTCTCTGAGCCCCCTGGTGTCACCTTTTGTTTTTTTTAGCCAAAGGGCCTTGGGCGTTGGGGAAAGCTGATATTACCTGCCATGGAGGGTACGTGTCTGGCGGGCGAGCTCTCTTCTCCCTGCATCCTCTCGGCTTCAGTACAGCAGAAGAACATGTCGCTTCCTTTAGGATTTGCTTTGAAATGAGCTTGGATGGGGGGTTTTCTCTGTAATGGCGTGCCTGGATACAAAGTTTCCTATTCCGTTGGGTTCTGTCGTCAGGTAAGTGAGTTCAACACTGCCTGGGGGCTCCTTACCAAACTTCCTGCTTCACCAGAGCTCCCTGTGCCACCGGTCCCCAAGCTGCTCAAGGCTCACCCTCCACTTAATGCAGTGCCAATCCAATGACCTCCATACAGCCTCCCCCAAGCTCCTGGGAGACCTGGGTGCAGCTGTTGTCCTCGCTGGAGAGAACAGAGCTGGGTATAGACTAGGTTAGTGTTAGGTTTAGGGTTAAGAAAGACTTAGGATCAGGGTTAGGGTTAGACGTCATTGGGGTCAGGGTTAGCGTAAGGCTTAGGGTAGGGGTCAGGGTTAGGGTTAGGTTCATGGTTAGGTTTAGGGTCTGGCTCACAGTAGGGTCACGGTTAAGGTTATGGTCAGAGACAGGGTCAGGGTCAGTGTTAGTGACGGTTAGGTTTAGGTTCAGGTTCAGGGTCATGGTCAGATTTAGGGTCAGGTTCAAGTTTAGGTTTGGGGTCAAGGTTCATGTCAGGGTCAGGGTTAGGTTTGGGACAGGTTTAGTGTCAGGGTTAGGTTCAGGTTCAGGGTTAGGTTCATGGTTATGGTAAGGTCAGCTTTATGTTTAGGTTCTGTTTTATGTGTAGGTTCAGGATCAGGGTTAGCTTTAGTGTTATGATTCTGTCAGGATCATGGATTGGGTGAGAGTTAGGTTTACAGTCAGGGTTAGGGTCAGTGTTAAGGTCAAAGCCAGGGTCAGGTTTAAGGTTAAGGGCTGACATAGGCAAAGTTCAGAGTTAGAGTTATGATCAGGTTCAGGGAGAGGGTCAGGATTATTGTTAAAGTGGGGTTAGGGGTAGGGTTAAAGGTAGGTTGAGGGTTAGGGTTAGACCGGGTTAGGGTCAGGGTCAGGGATAATGTTAGGGGTTAGTTTTAGGGTTAGGTTCAGCGTTAGGTTTCGGGTTAGGGCCCGTGTTAGTGTCAGGGTCAGGGTTACATTTAGGGTGAGAGTTAGGGTCAGGCTCACAGTCAGGGTCAGGTTCAGTGTTCAGGTCAGGGTCGGGTCACTGTTAGGGTCAGGGTAAGATTTATGGTCATGGTCTGGGTCAGGGTCAGGGTGAAGTCTTGGGCCAGTGTCAGGGTTACGGTCAGGATCAGGTATTGGTTTAAAGTCCACATTCGGGTCAGCGACAGGGTTATGTAGTGGTCAGTGTTAGGGTCATGGTTAGGTTTAGGCTCAGGGCCAGGGTCACGTATAGGGTCAGGGTCTGGTATAGGCAAAGTTCTTGGTTAGGGTTATGATCATAGCCAGGTATAGGGTCAGGGTTATTGTTAACGTTAGGGTTAGTGTTAGGGTTAGCGTTTGGTTGACGTTTAGGGTTAGAGCTTGTTAGGATCAGGGTCCGTGGTAGGGTTAGTGGTTAGTGTTAGGGTTGGGTTCAGCGATAGGATTCTGGGGAGGGCCCGTGTTAGTGTCAGGGTCAGGATTACATTTAGGGTTAGTGTTAGGGTCAGGCTCACAGTCAGGGTCAGTTTGCTGTTCAGGTCAGGGTCGGGGTCACTGTAAGGGTCAGGGTTAGGTTTATGGTCATGGTCTGGGTCAGGGTCAGGGTGAAGTTTAGCGCCAGTGTCAGGTTTAGGGTCAGGTATAGGTATTGGTTTAAAGTCCACATTCGGGTCAGGGACAGGATTATGTAGTGGTCAGTGTTAGTGTTATGGTTAGGATTAGGGTCAGGGTCAGGGTCAGGTGAAGGTCAGGGACAGGGTCAGGTTTTCGTCAGGCTTTGCTTTAGGGTCAATGTTCGGTTCAGTGTCACAGTTAGGTTTTGGAGGTAGGGTTTGGGATTGGGGTTAGGGTTAGAGTTAGAAGTAGGGTTATGGTTAGGGTTAGGGTTAGACAGCGTAAGGTCAGTGTTAGGGTTTGGTTTAGGGTAGGGGTTAGTGTTAGGGTCAGGGTCAGCGTTAGGTTTAGGTTCAGGGTCCGTATTAGGGTCATGGTTAGAGTTACCTTTAGGTTTAGGGTAAGGGTCAGGCACACAGTCACGGTCTTGTTAGGGTTAGTGTCAGGGTTAGGTCAGCGTCAGGGTTAGGATTAGGGTCAGGGTCTGTGTCATGATTAGGTTTGAGTCATGGTTACGATAAGGTCAGATTTAAGTTTAGTTCAGGGTCCACATCAGGGTGAGTGTCAGGCTTAGGTTTAGGTTTAGGGTTCAGGTCAGTATCACAGTCAGGGTCAGGGTCAGGGCTTGGGTTAGGGGTTGGCATAGGCTCACAGTCAGGGTCAGGGTCAGGGTTAGTGGTTACTGTTGGGGTTAGCCCCGCTCCTGGCTATGGACCCATCTCTTCAAGGTCTCAGGATAATCCCTGGGCAGAAGGGTGTAGACCCTCCACCCGATCCCACTTAACCAGCCTTAAACTGGGGTGTGAACATGACTTGCCCACCAGACATCTAACCCCTCATCAGCCTGATCCTGCTTGGGGCATCTCCACCCATGACGCATGGCCAGGTCCTCTATACACACAAAGACACAGACACTCAGAGGCGTGCACACACACACACACACACACACACAAACACACAAACACACACACACACACAGTGAGAGAGAGACTGCGAAGAAACCTAGGGCTACACCAGTGGATCAGAAGGTGTGGGACTCTCTGACTCTGAGCCCCCTGGTGTCACCTTTTGATTTTATTAGCCAAAGGGCCTGAGGCGTTGGTGAAACCTGATATGACCTGCCAGGGAGGGGACTTGTCAAGCGGCGAGCTCTCTTCTCCCTGCATCCTCTTGGCTTCAGTACAGCAGAAGAACATGTCGCTTCCTTTAGGATGTGCCTAGAAATGAGCTGGGCAGGAGGGTTTTCTCTTTATGGGGTGCCTGGATACGTGGGTTCCAATTCTGTTGGGCTCTGTCGTCAGGGAAGTGAGGTCACCACTGCCTGGGGGCTCCTTACCAAACTTTCTGCTCCACCAGAGCTCCCTGAGCCGCTGGTCCCCAAGCTGCTCAAGGCTCACACTCCACTCAATGCAGTGCCCATCCAGTGACCCCCATAGAGTCTTCCCCCAGCCCTTGGGAGGCCTGGGTGCAACTGTTGTCCCCACTGGAGGGAACAGAGCTGGGTTTAAACCAGGTTAGTGTTAGGGTTAGGGAGAAGAAAGACTTAGGGTCAGGTTTAGGTTTAGACCTCGTTTGGGTCAGGGTTAGCGAGGCTTAGGGTAGGGGTCAGGGTTAGGGTTAGGTTCATGGTTAAGTTTAGGGTCAGGCTCACAGTAGGGTCAGGGTTAGGGTTACGGTCAGAGTCAGGGTCAGGGTCAGTGTTAGGGTGACTGTTAGGTTTAGTGTCAGGTTCAGGATGATGGTCAGATTTAGGGTCAGGTTCAAGTTTTTATTTGGGGGCAAGGTCATGTCAGTTCAGGGTTAGGTTTAGGACAGGTTTAGTGTCACAGTAGGGTCAGGGTCAGGGTTAGGTTCATGGTTATGGTAAGGTCAGCTTTATGTTTAGGTTCTGTTTTATGAGTAGGTTCAGGATCAGGGTTAGCTTTAGGGTTACGATTCTGTTCAGGATCACGGTTTGCATCAGAGTTAGGTTTACAGTCTGGGTTAGGGTCAGTGTTAAGGTCAAGGCCAGGGTCAGGTTTAAGTTTAAGATCTGACAAAGGCAAATTTCAGAGTTAGGGTTATGATCATGGTCAGGGAGAGGTTCGGGATTATTGTTAAAGTGTGGTTAGGGTTAGAGTAGAGGTAGGTTGAGGGTTAGGGTTAGACCGGGTTAGGGTCAGTGTCAGGGATAATGTTAGGGGTTAGTTTTAGTGTTAGGTTCATCATTAGGTTTCGGGTCAGGGCCCGTGTTAGTGTCAGGGAGGGTTAGGTTTAGGGTTAGAGTTAGGGTCAGGATCACATTCAGTGTCAGGGTTAGTGTTAGGGTCAGGGTCAGGGTCACTTTTAGGTTCAGGGTTAGGTTTCTGGTGTTTGCCTGAGTCAGGGTCAGGTGAAGTCTAGAGCCAGTGTCACGTTTACGGTCAGTATCAGGTATTGTTTTACAGTCCACATTAGTGTCAACGACGGGGTTATGTAGTAGTCAGTGTTAGAGTAATGGATTGCATTCATTAGTTTGGATACGTATTTGCCATGTTACCCAATTAGTTATGTAATGACTTCAAAATTTGGGGGCTTAAAACAACCCTTTTGTCATATTACATATGTTTTGGGGGTCAGAAATTAGGGCAGGATCTCATGGGGCAATTTTTATGCTTAATACGGCATTAACTGAGGTCAGTGGGTGGTGGCCTTCAGCAGGCGGCTGCTTGGTCTAGAGGATTCAGGATGACTTTATGCACATGCCTGTCACTTTGATGGGTACAGTTGGGAGATGAGGCTCAGATGGCCCTCCACTTCCGTGCAGTCTTTGTAACAAGGTTGTTGGACTTATTTCCTGTCCACTCAGAGCTCCAATAGCAAATGTTCCAAGAGAGGGGTTCCTTTTGGACTTGGGCCTGAAACTGACACGTTTATTTCACTGTTTAACACAGTCACATAGCCCATGTGAATCAAAGGGAATGGGGAGTCATAGGATTTGTGATCATTTTTTAACGTGCTACATATGTTCATATGTGCATTTTTTCCCATTTCTCTGACCTGTGGGAAAATGGAAGTTATTGATCAAAGAGTCACAGGTTATCAAGCGGTATGAGAGACTTCAGACTTAATCCAACCTCCATACTTTATAGATTAAAGAATATATATGTAGGTGCACATGTACATCTCCATATCAGTTATTATATATACACTTGTATATCACTAAAAATGGTATCTGTGGATTAGCCAATTCTTCTATCTTCATAGGAATGAAAAGGACTCGTCATTCCCCGGCAAATCTGAAGAAAGAAGCCAGAGCAAGAGTAAGGGAGAAAAAGAGTGAGAGGAGCATCTGATGGGATAGGATTTCTTACAAAAGGACTCCTGAAGTGACCAGAGAAAACAGACCAACAGAAAAGGGCAGACTTTGACCAAGCGGTGCTCAACGACGTGAATATCCACATGGAACAGAAGAGGTTTTAACGCTATTCCCTACTGATGTAGCCTACATACTAAAGAGGACATCAGAAGTTTTCTGGAAGATACCATAGAAAACCATTTTGAGGACCTGGGGGCGGTGGCAGAGATGAGTGGAACAGAACACCAAAAACAGGAAGCCCAAGAAAGCTTGGGTGCCGCTTCCAGATGGCGACGAGAGAAGAATTAGGCACAAACCAGTCAGCTGGAAAAGACTGGGAGCAGGGGACAACAGTCGAAAAGGTCGTCTGCCAAGAGCAACTCGACAGTCTCACTTTTATTGGATAGAAAACAATAGCCAATAGAAGGATTGAGGAAGGTCAAATGTGAATCCCATCTTGCTGACCAGCAAGAAGGAGGATAAAGTTTATAGTTAAACAAGCACATTGAAAGAACTCTTCTAACTAACAACAGGCACTTCTGGGAAGAGAAAGGCTCTATGGCGGATAAGGGAGGCAGGCGGTTTTCATTCCACCCTGAGCTAACCTGTCCTTCCCGGGTGCTCCGCTTTCCTGAAGCAGGCGGCATTCCGCCCTGGGCCGGCCGGGCTTCCAGCCAGCGCAGCTTCTGTGAGGGGGCTGCATTCCGCCATGAGCAAGCGAGGTATCCCCCGCTGCCCAGCTTCTGTGAAGGGGCGGTGTTCCGCCCTGAGCAAGCTGGGCATCCCCAACTATAAGTGCTACCATTTTACTTAAAACTGTGAAATTTGGTCAGATTTAAATTTCAATTTATGTTAAAACATTCTGTAAACTGTGTTAAACTTTGACATTTGTTCCCTCTGTTCAGTGAATAACACTATATCATATTCTGAAAAATACGCTAATTTTCATTTTGAAAAATATCCCTTTTTCCTCTTATGGTAATTATTAATATGAATTAATAGTAGAATTTGATATGGTTCCATATGCCCATAAATACTTTATTGTATATTATCAAATTTAATAATGAATATAATGTACTTCTTTGGACAATTTTTAAAGACCAGTCTACTCTTAAAAAAATGGAGACGCACTTCTTTAGTTCACACAAATTTCATTTTATTATATATAACCTCAGATAAATTTCAACAAATCATAATTTATTAAAATTATGTCTACTTAAAAATCTCATAGAAGAGTAAAACCATCAAAAATAATAATAAACACACACAACACACACACATCACCCATGTATTGGCAAATTACAATTGCTGTAACAATACATTAGGCATTCCACTGTTAAGGGCTATCAAAATTTCCATCAGTGACAAAAAGATTTGTATCCAAATGGACTGATTTTCCAGAATCCAAGAAAAAGTCTCCTAGGTTTTATTTAAAGATAAATATTTGAACAAATACTTCTTAAATTTAGGAAATTCAGAACATACGATTAAAGAATGTTTGCAGTGCAGACTATATTCAATCCTTCCTTCAAAATGTGCCTTTGAGTACATAATTCTGTTTTCTCTATCTAAATTGAGCTGTCCTCCAAGGAAGTTTTCTAAAATGTGTGTCTCTGTGTGATAAATGTTCTAAGACCTAACATGCTTCATTGTATTTTTACTGTGCTCTCAAATTTAATCAATAATTTGGCTTGATGTATAATATCTAGTTTCAAATTTCTTTTCCATCTATACAAACCCCCAGCTGTCTCCATTATATGCTATTACTATTGAGAATTCTGCTGTCAGTATTATTCTTGTACATTTTAGGTGATCTGTTCTTCTCTTGGGCATCATTTATGCTCTTCTATGTTTTTGATATTCTTAAAACTCACCATAATGTATATGAGTGGTTTTGTTGTGTGTGTGGATTTTGTTTTGTTTTGTTTCTGATTTCTCATGTTTGGCATCATTTTAAGTCTGGTAATTTTTATCTTTCTTTAATTCTCCAAAATTTATCTCAGTACTTATTTAAATATTTTCTTTATTTTTTTTTCTTTTCTGCTGCATTTGGGCAGAAGTCATTAATTTGTTTGTTTGTTTGTTTGTTTTTCCCAACTCATTTATTCATTTTACAGCTATATTCATCTTAGTCTCCATTTATTGTATTCTTTATTTCAACAATTTTCACTTAATTTATATTCACAGTATAGTATCTTTTCTTTGTATATGTATATCATTATTTTATCATATACTTTTAAGCTATTTTTAAAAATATTTTACTTATTTATTTGACAGTGAGAGATCACAAGTAGGCAGAGAGGCGAGCAGAGAGAGAGGAAGGGAAGCAGGCTACCTGCTGAGCAGAAAGCCCGATGTGGGGCTTGATTCCAGGACCCTGAGATCACGACCTGAACCGAAGGCAGCGGCTTAACCCACTGAGCCACCCAGGCGCCCCTTTCAAGCTATTTTTTAAAAGTACAGTCATTCCATTTTTTTTAAGATTTTCTTTATTTATTTATTTGACAGAGAGAGATCACAAGTAGATGGAGGGCAGGCAGAGAGAGAGAGAGAGAGAGAGAGAGAGGGAAGCTGACTCCCTGCTGAGCAGAGAGCCTGATGCAGGACTTGATCCCAGGACCCTGAGATCATGACCTGAGCTGAAGGCAGCGGCTTAACCCACTGAGCCACCCAGGCGCCCCACAATTTTAAATTCTTAAATCCTTATGAAGAAGCATCATTTGGAGGGAGCAGTTTTCATAATTTATCATCCATCAGCCTTTTTTTTTAAAGATTTTATTTATTTATTGGACACAGAGAGAGATAAAGAGAGAGAGAGAGATCACAAGTAAGCAGGGAGGGAAGCAGGCTTCCTTTTGAGCAGAGCCCGATGTGGGGCTGGATTCCAGGACCCAGAGACCATGACTTGAGATGAAGGCAGAGGCTTAACCCACCACCCACGTGATGAGAGAGCCACTCAGGTGCCCCTCATCCATCAGTCTTAATTGATTGGAGGAAAACGTGTGGAGGAATAATGCCTTAGGGAGCTAATCCTCTAAAGAATTTTCAAGTCTTTACCCCTTCAAGGTTTTTGTACAGTTCTGAAAGCCTCTAAACATCCAGCTGATTTCTACAGTGACAGGCCTGTTAAAACCTGTCTTCAAACCAGGAATAGAGCTTGAAACATACCAGTCAAGAGCAACTTTGAGTCTTTTAAGGAATTTATCATCATTTCTTTGTTTTTGGTTCATATCTGAAATAGTTCCATATTACACTTGCATAATTTCTCCAGAGCTGACTTTGAAGGAGGCATTCAGTTCCAGCTAGTTCCATATTTTGGCAAGAACTATAATTCTATATATATATATATTAAAAAAAAAACATAATTTAGGGCGCCTGGGTGGCTCAGTGGGTTAAAATCTCTGCCTTCGGCTCAGGTCATGATTCCAGGTTCCTGGGATTGAGTCCCACAGTGGGCTCTCTTCTCAGCAGGGAGCCTGCTTCCATTCCTCTCTCTCTGGCTGCCTCTCTGCCTTCCTGGGATCTCTGTCAAGTAAATAAATAAAATTTTTTAAAAAACATATTTTATACCAGTTATTCATGTTTATTAACTAAGATATCACAATATAAATAATACAAACAGTTGCTCTTTATTAATACCTTCAACCAAGATAAAAAAATATGTCATATTTTCTCCAAAAATTCTATATCATCTGATAGGTCAGATATATATAAAATTACATTTAAAGTTTTAAAAATATCATCAAATATTTTCATTTAAATGCAAATTTGAAAAAAAATCTACTTTTCCAAACACGACTTTTTATCCTATTTTTTTTGAATTTTGTCGACAACTGATAAAAATGTTTAGCGAGACTATAAATGTTAGATCGAAAAAAATGATTAATACATGTAGGTTCAAATTATTATGTTCCATTAAAAATGATTTAGTCTTTGATGAACATCTGTTTGGTAATATGTTGTATCCAGATATAGTAAATTAATGATATGTATAAAATTATAGGGAAATGACACCTTCTGTTCCATTATGAGTAGAGCTTTTAAAATGCTATTTGTCACAACCTGTCATCTTGTCATTATGTAGCATTATGTAGCATTTAAAAAATGTATACTCTTCACTTCAAAGTCTTTTAGAAAT
This sequence comes from Mustela nivalis, assembly GCF_964662115.1. NCBI lineage: Eukaryota > Metazoa > Chordata > Mammalia > Carnivora > Mustelidae > Mustela > Mustela nivalis. The sequence continues at coordinate 5,736 of NW_028135298.1, read as the reverse complement.
CTAAAATATGACTTTCTATGGTTTGTGTTTCCATATTCCTTTATTGCCAGTTTGAACAAATCCACATGCTTGGATTCAAAAGTAATAAATTCCTCTTATTTGGAAAAATGATGTTTATTTTTGTTCTCTCACCCTTCACAGGTGGTTTCATTTTAGCACACTTCAGAGTTATAATTTCATGCTTATTAAAAAAATTTATTATGATCTACATAGATGAATGAAACTTTTATTTTATTAAATTATTTGACAAAAAATCTGTTATTTTTAAAAATGTATTTCCTTTGAAGGGTTAATTTAGAACGTTCAGAGAGGATCTAGGAGTGTGGTATTATGCAGGTTTTAAGTAGGTATGAAATGGTTATTTATATGATTGTTTCTTTAAGGCTTATGTATATTGTCCATTATATGCTATAAAATATTTTGAAAGTAAATTTAAGGTATGTTTTACATAGTTTATATTTTGGAAAAAATTATTAAAATGACTTGTGAAATTCAGCATACTCTCAACATTAATTTATTCTGAAATTTACCAATTGTCTATTGAACCTATTATATGGCAGATATTACTTCAGACTACACAGGTAAATGAAATACTTGGCTGTGTAGAACTTTTATTTTCATGGGTGAGACAATTAAAAGCTATAAACCTTAATAAAAATTGCATAGTGCATTCAAAATTGATGAGTATAATGGGGAAAAAGAAAAAATCGATCAGGTGAGAAAAATCAAGGTTGCTAGGCAGGGGATGGGTTGTTAAAATTTTTAATAGGAAGATCAGGGTAGTTACAGGTAGAACAATTGAACAAAGGTATGGAAAGGTGATGAATTTGCCCAGAGCTATCAGCAATAAGGTCACTCCAGACAAAGGAATTGGCTATCTTGAAGGCCATAAGGTTGGATCATGCCTGGCATATCTGAGGAATAGCAAGGAGGCCACTGTGAGTGACTGAAGAGTAGCAGGGAAAGAGGTCACAGAGGTTAAATGAGTGGCTAGATCATGTAAAAGCTTAGAAGTCATTGTAAAACTCTGGCTTTTATATTTGGAATCTTACTGTGTGATAGAATTTCTGCTAATAACTGAGAGTTCAAATGTCCATAAAATTTCAAGGATTCTTATTCTAGTAAGACAGAATAAAGAAAAAGAGTTCATATTTTCACATGGTGTAACAAATGCTCGGAGATCCAAGTGTAGGAAGCTATGGGAGCACAGAAGAAGGCACTAAAATCTCACCAATATATTTGGTGACTGTGACTATATATAAATTTGTATTTTCTAGATTTTTTTATAGTCATGGAATCACACAGTATATACTATTCATTGCCTGGCTTTTCTTTTCTCAGCATCATTATTTTGAGAATCTCCAACTGTAAATAGTTCATTTTGATGTTGAATAGTAATCTCTTTAATGAATAGATCATAATTTGTCTTTGCTCTATTGATGGACATTGATGAACATTTCCATTGTTTTCAATTCTTAAAAATAAAGCTGCTATGAAATTCATATACAAGTCCTTGTATGAACATAGGGTTTGTTTCTCTTGGTTAAATGCCTAGAAGTAAAATGGCTATTTGTGTAACTGCAACATATTTTGCATCTAAAAAAATTTTCAGACTATTTTCCAAAGTGGTTGTATCATGATATATGCCAACAACAGTTTAGATTTTTTGTTGCTTCTCAATCTAGCTCAGACGAAGTACAATTAGCCTTTATAATTTTAGCCATTCTAATAGATATGTAAGCATGTCTCATTATGATTTTAATTTGTATTTCTTTAATGCCTAAATGTTGAGAAATTTGTCATGTGCTTATAAGCCATCCATATCCTTTTGGTGACATGTCTCTTCCATTATTTCCTTCACATGTAAAATTGGATACTCTGTTTGGTTATTAGTAAGGTTTTTTATTTTTATTCATTTTTTAATAATCAGAGTAGATGTCCATTATCAGATATATAATTTGCAAATCCCTTCTCCATCTTTACGGTTTCTCAATGGAGCTTTGATAGCTGTGTCTTTCAAGAAATATGCTACTTCTTTCCTGGTACACAGAGGTATGACTAGAACATTATCAATGTTGACCTTTGCAAAGAAAATCATGGCTTAAGATATATGTAGTCTGCAGTTGTTGGGAGTGTTCACCATCCTTGCCTCTAACTCATCTCTCACTGCCCACACATTCAGATATAGGGGAATATTGATTGACAAAATATTAATTGCCAAATAACACTAGTTGGAGAATAAGAAAAATGCAGGCACCTGATTATAAAATATTACTTAAATAAAATATGTTTTTATAAGTGCTATTGGAAGTAAATTCCTCAATACTTTAATCACACAGAATGATGGAATCCTAGATTTTTTTTCTTGCATTTACTAAGAAAATGATCATGCCTCAAGTATATTAAAATGGAGTAGGGAAAATTAAAAATTGTTTTAAGTTGATTTGCGTGTGTTGTGTGTATGTGAGAGAGAAAGTGAGAGAGAAATAGAAAGAGAGAAAAAGAGAAAGGGAAAGACAGAGAGGTGGCTGCAGTGAATTATGAGTTGCAGGATAGATTTTAAAGTTTTGTCTTTTGCTTTCTACATTTCCTTTTCCTTAGGTTCAAGAGAACAATCAGTAATATCTCAGATGCCTGCTGGTAACTTCAGCAGAAAGAGTTAGAGGTTCCCAGAAAATTAAAGATGATATATAGTTTTCCTGACATAAGAAAAGTCATTTTTTGTCCCCAGCTATTTTCAATGATCTATACCCCACCTGTGTACTTGCCCAAGCACACTTCTTCCAAAATTTCGTGGGAGGCTCTTACAAAGAAATGCAAAAACCTCACTAGTTAAGGATTTTGAGGGAACAAGGCAATGGGAAAACTAACAGTCACCACCAGACCAGGAAATAGCCTAAGCTATTGAGACAATAAATCAGTGGTAAAACTCCTAGTGCTATTTCAAAAGTAATCAAGGCCTTGCATTCCTTGTCCCAGAAAATGAACCCAAGACCCCATCTAGTTTATATCTGCTCTTGAAGCCTGCAGAGTCCCTTTCCCTTGTCCAACAGTTACCTCTGCTTTATTCTAACGTTGAAGTTTCTGCCCTCGTTGGAATACAAGCTTCATTCAGGTGAACATGCAATACATATTGCACAAATACATATGTGGATGTGCATGCAGCCACAACCTTATGACCAACCATACACGGAATAATAAAACTCTCCCTTCTGAGTATTCATCTTAAATACTATATAAAAATCTCTCTCCTGTTCAAACAGTCAAGGCTTTGGAACTTATTCCCTGTGATCTCCTTGTATGTTGTAAACAAAGATTCCTTTGTTTGACAACTCCACCTGTTTCTGTGATTCACCAAAGACTGACCTCAGTTAGTTCCGTTACTGTAATGGCTTTCACTACTCTGATTCTACCTCTGCAAGTCTCCAAATTTAACTATTTTTTTCTCCCAATTCCGCATGTTCTTGGCTTAAACTGCACCTCTGAAGAGATGCTTTGCTTGTTTTAAAAAAAATCAAGAAAAGGGAGTAGTAGTCAACATTGTTACTTTGAACTTCCTGCCCTAAGGGGCTCTCCTGTTGTTTCTCTTTGACTTCCTGGACTGAAACGACAGAAATTTGGCAATACATCACTCCCCAATCCAGATTACTGACAGAACAGTTTAGACTCTTAGAAAAATATTAGTTTAAAAGATCACATAATTAAATACTTAAGCATGTAGGGTAATATAGTGGTTTACAAGAAATATATTTTGGTCATCTGAATATTTGGTTTTCAACCATGGCTACTGACTCACAGCTTCTAAAACTCTTGGAATTTCCTGTGATAAGGGTGAGAGAGGTGTGTTTTGTTATGTTAATGAAGTGACCTTCAGACCTCACTCAAGGCGAGGGCTGTTTGCCTGAAGGACCAACCACTTGGTGAAAGCCTTCATAACTTTTTGCCCAACATGCCTCCCCTTCCTCCCAATTCAGGATTATCTGGGGAGGGAAGAGGAGCTGGAGATTAGATCAGCAAATGACAATGATTTAGTCAGTCATGACTATGTCATGAAGCTGAAAGACCCCCTTCCCCGTCGTTAACTAATTGACTGCTCTTTTGTTGTGTAAAAGTACCCCTCCTCCCCTTGCAATGAAAAGACCCTTCCCCCAGGGTTGAATTCAATGTAACTGCTCTTTTGCCTTTCTGTTACCGCTTGGCTTTAAGGGCATGACACTTGACTCCTGTTTGAACAAGATACCCTCTCCTAATAGCCGGGGCATGGTCCCGTAGGTCACGTAGGCAAGCGGGCTGCATGGTCACATAGGTCACATAGACAGGATGCCTTTCTGCCCAGTAATAAGGTCAAACTTCCCCTCTTTGTTTCCCCTTCCCGCCTTTCTCTCCGCGCGAGGGGGGTCTTCCAGGGCCAATCCACTAACACCAAGTATGCCTTTTTCAAAGTTCTAACTGTCAACCAATCAGTTGTGCCCCACCCAAAACTTGTTTGTACCTGTCTATAAAAACCCGGCACCACCCCAGCCGGGTGTGCTCAGCTAGCAGGAGCTGCTGACCACCCGCAGGCGCCTGCAAAACAATAAAGAACCTCTTGCTGATTGCATCCAGTGGCAGTGTTGGATTCTTGGGTAAGGGGATCCGCGGGTCTTTCAAAGCCTCCACAGAAAACCTGAAAGGACTGGGTTCAGAAAGCTTTTAGTTTGTTAAATGTATGAAAAGGCAGGAAGAGTGGCAGTCTTACAGAAGGTAATAGAAGCTCTGTGCCCATTCTCCATACCTTGCCCTGTGCACTTCTTTATCTATCTATTGATTTAAATCTTCTTTTATATCTTTTAATAAGCTGGCAAACATAAAGTAAGTATTTTTCTGAGTTTTGTGAGTCCCTGTAGCAAATTAAAAGAACGTAAGAAGTAGGCCATTGGGACCTCCAACCTGTAGTTGCTCAGTCACAAGCACAGGTAATAACCTGGGGCCTACAGTGAGATTGGCATCTGAGATGGGGTTGGAGATAGTCTTGGAGGACTGATCCCTTAACTGATGAAATCTTACACTATGTTCAGGTAGATAGTGTCAGAATTTAGTTGAATTCTTGGATATCCTGCTGTTGTCTGAAAATTATTTGGCATTGTTGGTATGATGTCCTAAAACCCAAAAAGATATAGCTACCTCAAAATAAGAATAAGGTTGACAGCTTATATATAATAAGTGAGTATATCAGGGATTTAAAATATACCCAATAAATAATGTAAGGAATTAAGGAAAGATTTTGAAATAAAAACAAGAATAAGAACCTAGTGGTACTAATAGATTAAATATATGTAATCTAGTTGAATTAAGAATACAATGGATAGAATACGTAATGGATTCAATAGAGATAAGAAGTCACTTAAGGATATAGTCATCTGGATACCAGCAAAGCATTAAAATTATCAATATAAAAGAGGTGTAAGATGTAGGTGATACGTGTGGAACAAAAGCTAGAGAAAAAATTAGATTTCCTTACTACTCATAGCCTGTTGACAAGTCCTTGAAGTTCCTCTGGGGACTCAGCTGCTTCCATGTGGACACATCTACTCAGGGCAAAAAGCATTCTTAGTCCACCCCCCCAGGATACTGAAAATCTACTTTCACATGTAAAAATTACTTTGGAAACTTCTTTATCTCTATTCCCCACCCCTGCCCTCAAGATATACATTGGCAATCATCTCCCAAGCATATACCCACTGATACACATCAGAA